>NC_141538.1:144565000-144707500 GCF_021556685.1 Rattus norvegicus
CAGTCATCCTAGGAGGAAGGCTAGAGTAAAAGCACTCCCAATCGCCTAGGTTTGATGGGGCAGAGCCCAGGGTGAACCCACCCACCCAGCACTGAAGAAAACGGCCTGGAGATGTGACTCAGATACAAATCTCAGGACTAGGGCCTGGGACGCTGCCTCCACCCCCACAAAGTAGGAAGTGGGAGGAGCCTTTTGGGGGGCAGCGGAAAGTACAGCTACCAGATTCTCACTCCCGCTCCACCCCCACCGCACAGCACAAAGAAGAGGAGGGGCTGTGACTTAGCCTCTCCTAAGGAGCCTTAGCCTCCAGGGCCCACCGCTTGAGACTGGGACTGGGAAAAGTCCTTCAGGGTAGTGGTGACCAGCTGCTTCCCTCCAGCTCTTGAGGAGGAGGAAGGGAAAGGCAGCGGTTTAGAGACAGGAGGAACTAAAATTCAGCACTACAGAGGTCAAGCCTTTGGGTCCCTTAGAGGAAGTCTGTTTAAGGTCCTACCAGGGATAAGACACTAACTACTCTTGGAGTCTCTTTCGTCTCTTCTCTTTTCTTTTTTTTTCTTTTCTCTTCTCTTTCTTTTTCTTTTTTCTCTCTTTCTTTCTTTCTTTCTTTCTTTTTTTTTTTTTTTTTGTGGATACAGGGCCTCTCATAGCCCAGGCTGGACTTTTACATGATGTGTGGCTGAGGATGACCTTAAGTTTCTTCCATTCCACCCCTATTGCCTTCTTTTCTAGGGAACAGGAGATGAGGGTAGGGAGGGGTATCTGGTTTCCTAAATGTCTTAACTCCCTACAGGTGGTAGAGAGGGAGGGATTGGAGTTCAAAACTGACGGGAGGAGTACTGAGTTCTTGGGACCTGCTGTGTAGGGAGTTCTGTTTTGTTTGTGCTGGAGATGAAACCCAGGGCCTTGCCCATACCAAGCACGTACTCTACTCCTGAGCCTTAACAGGCAACCCAAGGAGTTCTTAGGTTTCAGTCTGAGCAAGGATGAGAACTTATAGATCAATACATGTGCCCCACCCCCACCCTTAATTCAAAACTGATGACTCTGAGAAGGACAGTCCCAAAGAGAAGGCTGGGCCAAGTTTGGGAATCACAGCAGAGAAGGGAATAATCAGGCTGTGAGAAGGCAAGGAGAGGCTCCACCTCCAGTCTGTCCAGAACCGCCCTGCCTGACAGCAGGCTGGGTGGGGTCAAGCAGCAGGCTGTGACTGTGACTCAGGTTTCTGTGGGCAGCCAAGGCAGCCGGCAGGGAGGAGCCCAGACCCAGAGACTGGCTGGCCAACTGCTGTTTTCACCTCAGCTGTCCCTTCTCCTGGGAATGTAGGAGGCTCTTGACTAGCCTCATGCTCTCCCAAGGCTACAGACCTCTGTTTTCCTCTACTCCCTTTTACAGACCCTCATTGCAGTCTCCTGAGGTCATGCCACAGGATGGAGAATCATCGATCTCTGCCTCTAGGGAGGCCTCAGAATGTCCATGCTACAGGGAGAAGACTATAAGAATGGTTGGTGCTATTATACCCTCAGGGAGAGACTGGAAGAAATCCTTGGCCCCTCCAGCCTTCTCCCAGCCTAGCTGGCTCAATATCTGGACAGACCAGTTGTCATGGTGAAGGCGGGGTGGTACACTATAGTTCATAGTAGCTGTAGAATCAGGCAAGCAGGCCGAAGTGAGAAGACCTTAATTCCAAGCACAGTGCCCACAGGGCTGACCACTAAGGAGAGACGGTGGGAGCCAAATCCAAAGGGCTGTGGTCACTGATGACAGGGCTTTGCCTCGGTTGATGGGTAAGAAGGGATTGGTCAGCTAGCACATTCCTCAACGATTGTTGGGCTGTGTTTTGATTTGTTGAGCTGTCTTGATAATGTAGCTCGAAGGGAATCACATTTACTCTGTGCCCAGTGTCTCGTTAATATTTACAGCCACTGAAAGGACTCTAGCACCTGGCCTCAGATGACAAGCCTGGGATTAGAACCCAGTACTGACTGCCACCACAGCTGGCATCTTTGTTTTTCTGGGAACTAGGCAGTATAGCTGTTCTGGGGGAGGGAGGGTAAGAGAGTGACAAGTGACTTGGATTTGTTTAAAAGGCCCGGTGGTAGGATGCAGGGCCTGGCTGTGTTTGGGGTTTGGCAGTTGGGAGAGAAAGCAGTTAACTAGCCTGACACAGAGTATGTGGTCATTCAGACTTTTTATAATAAACTTTAGACCTCTATGTGAGCCATTGCTAGTTTTCCTGGACATCCAACGAGCTTCTGGAGCTGAGCTACAGTAACAGAAGACAGATCAAAAGAGGGACTTTCAGGCTGGAGAGATGGCTCAGTGGTTAAGAACACTGACTGCTCTTCCAGAGGTCCTGAGTTCAATTCCCAGCAACCACATGATGGTTCACAACCATCTGTAACGGGATCCGATGCCCTCTCTGGTGTGTCTAAGTCCGAAAACAGCTACAATGTACTCATAAATAAAATTTAAAAAATTATTATTTTTTAAAAAGTTTTTTTTAAAAATGGGGATTTTCCATACCAATCCGGGAGAGAAGAATTTCACAGAGCATCATAGGTCGTGGGGGAGGAAAATAAGGACAGTCTGTGGACAATATAGAACTACCACAAGGTGCGGATGCCACCTAGCGGCCAGAATGGTGAAAGCAGCCTGGCGCTCGTCGCACTCCGGACCTGCAGCTCTCGCTGAACAACGGGTGGGACTTCCGGTGGAACAACCGGATGCTGTAGTCTGATTTTGGTCGGCGGAACCACAAGACCCGTGGTCCTTCGCGCCACACCGCGCAGGCGCAACGAGGCGGGGCCGGTCAGTCCTAGACTCTGAGGGGCCGCGGCTGGGTTGAATCGGCTTCTCCCGGGGTCTGGGATCTGGGTTGTGAGGAGGTGAGGTGAGGCAGCACTGAGCGGTGGGCACCATGTCGAGGCAGGCGAACCGTGGCACCGAGAGCAAGAAAATGGTAACTGAGCGCGTGACCCGGCGGGCCGGGCGGAATTGAAGCTTCCTGGGAAGGGGCCTGGTGCTGGCGCTCCAAGTGATTGTCAAAAGAGTCCTGCTGTGAGCTGTGGGATGGGGAAGTCCCAAAGTGGGTCAGTCCCTAGACGTCCGGCGCTGGGGCAGGTTGAGGGACCCCTGAGTTGCCTCCCCCGCCCCGCTACGCCCGGGTCTCTCGAGGTCAAGTGCATCTCTGTGCTAGACCAATAATAGTGACGGTAGTCAGTAATAGTAACAACCATTTACTGATCTCTTACTGTGTTTGTACTAAGCTATTGCTTCCGTTATGTCATTATTAGAAGGTGGATACTGTTTTGGCATCTTACAGCTCAGCGAAGCTTATGTGATCCAGATTTACACTTAGGAAGAGTTAGGATTTGAACCCATGCCTCTCTCCATTTCCAGAATGAATATTTCAGACAACTGACTATTGTGAGTATTGTGAGACTAACTTAGATAGTGGTCCTGTTAGAAGGAACTTGCCATCTAACATTAAGGAGTGAGCCTGCCTAAGTCCTCAGTTGCCCTTATAATAGTTGAGAGGGTAACTGTGGTTCCTTTCCTTACCTGGGAGTAGTCGGTCCGGAGAGTCAGATCGATGTCAGTTTTCTCCAAATCCCAAGGAAAGAGGCTTTCTTGTCAGGTGTTTCTTCTTTGTGGTTTGGGTTTTTTTTTTTTTTTTCCTTTAGTATATTCTTTTGCAGAATACCCATGCTTTATGCCTTTGTTTAGGAACTTAAAACTGAACATCTGGAGTGGAGATGTAGCTCAGGTTGGTAGAGTGTCTGCCTAGCATGCACAGGACCCTGAGTTTAATTCCCAGTGCCACATAAACTAGGTCATGCACGCCTGTAATCCCAGCCCTTGGTGGTAGAGAAAAAGGGTCAGGAATTAATGTTTGTCCTTGGCTCGTGATTAAATAGAGGCCAACCTGGGCTACTTGAAACAATTTTTAACACAGAGTGTTGTGGGGTGGGGTGGGGTGGGGTGGGGGGTGGCTGTGCCTCAGGTTGGGGATGTCACTCAGTGGCAGAACGCATATGCAGAGTACTCTGAATTCAGATGTGACCAAACACCAAGCAGACCAATCTGAGGTTGGGCTCTGACTAGATCTCGACTCTGGACAGGATGATAAGACTTTCCTCACCTTTGTGTCTTATACCAGGAAGAGGCAGCGTAAACAGAAACCCTGTTGTTCCAGGCTAGTTTTTTTTTTTTTTTCCTTTTCTTTTTTTCAGAGCTGGGGCCCGAACCCAGGGCCTTGCGCTTGCTAGGCAAGCGCTCTACCACTGAGCTAAATCCCCAACCCCTCCAGGCTAGTTCTTAATAATCCTTTTTCTCTCAGACCACTTTTTAAGACACTGATGACAGCAATGATTCATCTCTACACAAATATTAAAATACACAAACACAAACTTAGTAACCAAAGTTGGGTTTGATCCCAGCACCACAAACACAAAATGCAAAATACCTACATCATACACATACATTGGTTTGCATTTTCCAGGGATTTGTGGGCCTCAACATACTCTGGGGATGACAAGAACTACTTTTGGGGGACTGAAGATGTGACTGAGAAGTACACACATGCATAGTACACATCACACACACACACACACACACACACACACACACACACACACACATCCATACCCATGATGGGGGAGATTTCTGGAAGAAATAACAATAGTGGAGAATGTTGTGCTAGAAAACGTTATCTAGAAGAAAATACATGTTCCTTGGCATTTTCAAGTGACTATAAGTTTCTTTAGCTACGAAATGGGGGCAGTGGTACCCAAGATTAGAGGAAAGAGTGTTAACTCCTTGGTGATAGGAGTAGACACCTATTCCTTAGGCTTTGTTTCCTATTATCAATATTTGTTTGATTTCTCTTGGAATCAGTATTGACGTTGTTTGTGTGAGCCAAGGTCTCTCTACATTGCCCTGACTGACCTTGCTCTGTAGACCAGGCTAACCTGGAAACCAGAGATCCCCCTGTCTCTGCCTCCCAAGTGCTGGGATGAAAGCAGTGCACCGGGGTTGGGGATTTAGTTCAGTGGTAGAGCGCTTGCCTAGTAAACACAAGGCCCTGGGTTCCGTCTCCAGCTCCGAAAAAAAAAAAGAAAAAAAAAGAAAGCAGTGCACCATCATACCTGGCCGTTTTGAAGTATTATATTTTGTTTGTTCTTGTCTAAGATGTATTAGTGTGTGTGTGTGTGTGTGTGTGTGTGTGTGTGTGTGTGTGTGTGTGCTCGCCGCGCCTGCATGAATTTATGTACATCATGTGAGTGCAGGTGCCCTTGGGGCCAAGGATTTATTGGATTCCCTTCCATGACAGGAAGTTATGAGTCGCCTGATGGGGTTCTGGGAACCGAACCTGGGTTCTCTGCAAGAGCAGTAAGGATTCTTAACTTCTGAACCATCTGTCTAGCACCAGTATTGAAGTCTGTAGCATCCCTTGGGTATGAACCTGCAGTCACCCCTTCTAGTATTCTTGTGTGGTAACTAGGGAGGTCAGAAGCTCCTGCTCTCAGAGCTACAGCCGCTGCTGTCTCTGACTGGAAGAGCCTTCCCCTAGGTCCTCATGCAGTGCACGCCTTCGTTCACACGTGCTCAGATCTGACGCCCTGCGAGAGGCCTTCCCTGGACAACTGACTGGTTCCGCATATCACTGTCTTCTTCATTTTTTTTTTTTTTTTTGGAGCTGGGGACTGAACCCAGGGCCTTGCGCTCGCTAGGCAAGCGCTCTACTGCTGAGCTAAATCCCCAACCCCTGTCTTCTTCATTTTAAATACCTCATTATAAATTATGTGTTTCCTTTTGAATGGGGGAGGGTTCGAGTTTTCAAGACAGGGTTTCTCTGTGTAACCCTGACCGTATAGACCAGGCAGGCCTTGAACTCAGCGATCCACCTGTCTCTACCCCAAGCTCTTAGACTAAAGGCATGCTCCCCACAACTCCCAAGCTAATTTTGTTTAGTCAGTCCTATGAGAATGGAACTCATGCGGGGCGAGGGTTTGTCCCTTCCAGCCCTCCAGTCCTAGCGTCTAGAACAATGCCTGCCACGGACAGTCTGTCTGTTGAGTGAATGAAATTAGGGACTGCATTTCTTTTTTTTTTTTTTTTTTTTTGGTTCTTTTTTTTCGGAGTTGGGGATCGAACCCAGGGCCTTGCGCTTCCTAGGCAAGCGCTCTACCACTGAGCTAAATCCCCAACCTGGGGACTGCATTTCTTACTCAGTTCCTGCTGATACTACTCTGGGCTTGCCATATCGTTCTCCCTGTGGTCACCTCTGTGTGTTTGAGACAAGGTTTTTCTAATTATCCAAGGCTCACTTCCAACTCCTATTTCTCCTGCCTGTTTCCCCAGTGCTGGGGTTACAGGCATGCCTAGCTATTACCTTTTTTCCTTACATAGATTTACTTATTTATTGGGGGTGGGGTATCTTAGTTAGGTTACTGTTGCTGTGATGAGACACCGTGACCAAAAGCAACTTGGGGAGGACAGGTTTATTTCATTCTCAGTTCATCATCAAAAGAACTGTGGGCAGGAACTCCAGCAGGACAGGGACCCGGAAGCAGGTACTGATACAGAGGTCACGGAGGGGTGCTACTTACTGGCTTGCTCATCGTGTCTTGCAAAGCCTGCATCTTATAGAACCTATGATCACCGGCCGAGGACTGGCATCCCCTACAACAGGCTGAGCCCTCCACCAGTCATTAGTCAAGAAAATGCCCTACAGTCTTATGGAGCCATTTTCCCAACTAAGATTCCTTCCTTTAAGAAGACTCCAGCTTGTATCAAGTTGATAGAAAACTAGCTAGTACAGGGAAGATACACCACAGTATTTGTGGAAGTCAGAGGACAACTTGGAGGGGTCCGTTCTCTCTTCCCACCATGTGGGTCCTGGGATCTAACCTAGGTTATCAAACATAGCAACATAGGCACCTCTGCCTCCTGAGCCAGTGCCTGCTCTGACTCTTTCCCTTCCGCTGTTTGGGAACAATGCCCTCTAGTGGCCCTCTTCCAGGTAGCCCAGCCTTGAGCACACAATTACTGCATTTCACATAAACCTTCCAACACCTAAAGGGTCAATGCACCCAAGTTATCTGATGCCTATTTTTTTAGTTCCTGCCAAGCAGTCCTACAGCAGTCCATCTGTCCAACACACTCTACCTGAGCCCCAGCTATGTGCAGAGCTCCCTGGAGTTCCAGCCTATATGCTGTGGTAAACGCAGAGATGGAGTCCTTGACTGTACCTGTTCCCAACAACAGGGATATTGTACTGACTGGGACTGGGGCCTGTTTTATTGCTTCTTTACTGACACCCCCTTCCCCTCATTGCTGGGGATTGAACTTAGGGCCTAGGCACGTGCTGGGCTAGTGGCTACCACCGAGCCCCATCTTCAGTTTCTCCATTGTTCCAAACACCAGCCAGCCTCAGCATCTTTTGAAATTTTCCTGACCTTAGTAAGGTAGTGGCAGTAGATATGACATTATAGGGCTGTGGAGGAGTAATTGAAAATGTATGTCAAGCTGGCAGCGTACTGGTAACACTGTCAGCCGGCCTCCTTAGGAGCATTATTAATCTTTCCCTACATTCAGGTACAATATCAGTGAGCCTTCCTGACATTTGTTCTTTGTTTTTCCTACCTCATAGCTCCACTTCTATTTATTTCATGTGTGTGTGAGTGTTTTGCCAGCATGTTTGTCTGTATACCGTGTGTGTATCTGGAGGAGGCCAGAAGAGGGCATTGTATCCCCTGGGACTGGAGTTACAGACAGTTGTAAGCCTTCAAGCCTTCATGTGGGAATCGAACCCAGGGCCTCTGGAATAGCCGCCAGTGTTCTTAACCACTGAACCATCTCTCCAGCCACACACTAATTCTGTTTTAAAAGTATGAAGACTTTTAAGTTATATATTCAAATTGTTCTAAAGAGGCTGGGTTCATAACAGGCTGGAGACAGTCTTGTGTATTAATAGAACATGTGGAGAACCTGAGTCAGGAACCCCATTCCCAGGTCCCAGGCATGTCTGTTTTGTGGCACTGAGCACAGTTGTCCAGAACCCTGCCTTTTCTTACTGGTGCCCTGGGGGCTGCACGTGCAAGGAGCTGCTAACATTGTGATTTGCATATAATTTGGCAGTCATGTGGGCGGAGGCTCCTGGAGTCTTCATCCAAGGACTCATTAATAATGGAAGGAAAACTCTCCTGACTTAACGCTCTCGTGCCAGCTTCCCCGACTGGTAACTGCTGGATTGTCTCCATCCATTCATGCTCAGGCTGTTCCAGTGCCAAACCCCTGACTTTAGTAAAGAACGGTTCCCTCCTTAATAGCCTCCTTTCAGTTGGCGTATCTGGCAAATGGTCTCTTGGAGATACCCAGGTCTGACTGTTTTAGTTGCGTTCAGAGAGCTTCCTGCTCCCAGCATTGATTTTCTTTGACTCTAGTGCAGCGAAGATTTGTTTTAATTGAGGGGGCTTATTAATATTGCAGTTGTGGGGTAGAGTGGACACGCTGAGCATTGCCTGGGAAACATTTGGGTTTTGTTCCCCCCCAGAGTACTTTTTCAGGTCTTAGTTGTTTAACCTTGAGCTGATCACTCCTCAATCCGGTCTTAGTGTCTCTTCTGGATTGATGCCTGCCTGTGGTTTACTGAGTTCTTATGGGCTACGAAATGAGATAAAGAAGCGTCCTGTTCTGGTGAGGCATGGTGGGGGATCCTTTTAATCCTAGCACTTAGGAGGCAGAAGAGGTGGCTCTCTGTGACATCATGGCGTGTCTGATCTACAGAACAAATTTCAGGTCAGCTAGGATTGCACAATGAGACCATCTAGGAAAAAAAAAAGAAAGAAAGAAAAAGAGAGCATTGTTCTTGCAGTGACCCCACCACAAGGCATGTGATGTGGGAGAACACAGGGTTGTAAGGTCTTAGGCCTTAATGCTTTAGTTTTTTTTTTTTTGTTTTTTTTGTTTTTTTTTTTTTTCTTGGAAGTCTTATACAAGCCTCTATTCAATGGCAGGGAGTAGAGGGAATAGCTCCAAGGCAGTCTTTTTTTTTTTTTTTTTTTTTTTTTTTTTTTTTTAGGAGCTGGGGACCGAACCCAGGGCCTTGCGCTTGCTAGGCAAGCGCTCTACCACTGAGCTAAATCCCCAACCCCTCCAAGGCAGTCTTGATCAATGACTCACAACACCTGTAACTCCAGCTCCAGGGGAATCCAAGACCTCTGGCCTCCTTGGGCACCTACACTCAACTCACATAGACATAGCCACCAAAGACAGACACACATACACATAATTTAGGGAGGGAGGAGGAGAGAGAGAATATCATGCCAGGACTGGGTACTTTACTGCAGTCCATAGAGTACTGAGTTTGTTCCATAGCAACACATGCACACACAATAAAAATAGAAAAATGGGGTCAGCAAGATGGCCCAGAGGGTAAACACCCTTGCCAATAAGCCTGATGATCTGGTTTGATCCTTTGGCTCCACATGATGGAGGGAGAGAGTGAATCCTGCAAACTATATTCTGACTCTCACAACAGGCACCATGGCACATGCGTATGCACATAAACTAAATAAATAAACAAATAAATGTAAAACACACACACACTCACACACACACACACACACACACACACACACACACACACACACACACACACACACACACACACTGCAGTTACATGAAACAGAAGTGAAAGAAACTGCAGGTACTAAGACCAAGAATAAAAATACCAAGTCTGTGGCAGTAGAAAAGACGCCATTGGAGTTAGACTGAGGAATGTTTTCTGGTGCTGAGGATCAAACCCAGGGCACTGGGCACGCCAGGTGGGTTTTCTGCCACTGAGGTACATCCCCAGCCCTCAGAGACAAACATGTTAACAGCACATTCAGTCCAGTGGATTCCCTCAGAAATGGCCCATTTTAGCTTCTGAATAGAGACAAAGAGACCTGTCGTTTTTTTGTTTTTTGTTTTTTCCCTGGAGCTGGGGACCAAACCCAGGGCCTTGAGCTTGCTAGGCAAGCGCTCTACCACTGAGCTAAATCCCCAACCCCTGAGACCTGTCGTTTTTATTAACAAGCTGCAAGCACTAAGCTGGACAGGTCTGAGTTGTTCTATGTCTGTAAGGCTGCCCCTTTCCCAGCCGCGTGGTCCTTTCTCTTCAACCTGAGTCTTGCCCTGGCTCAGTCTGGTCCATGTGTGTCCTCGTGGCTGCTCTCTCATTGTGATCTCCTGGGGAATCCTGGTCCCCTCACACGGTCTCTCCACACCTCCTTCTCGTGGTCTTTCTCTATTTCTGTGGTCTCTCTGGAACCCCCTCACTGGAATTGGAAGTCTTTCTATTCTTTTCTGCTCAGCTAATTGGCTGATCAGCTCTTTAGTAAACCAACTGGGAGAGAGAAGAATTTGTATATAACTCTGAGACAGGTGCTGCTAAATAACAATGTTAGGGTCTGCCCTGTCCTCAGGCTCCATCCAGAAAGCAGCGTTTGGATAATGCACAGACCGCCTTTACACGGTGCACAAACCATCCCCAACACGTCCTCCTTTTAGTCCAATGATCTCTTATACTGATCAACTATATACAATAGTAACAATCATGAAAACTTGTCGAGTAAAATTACATTCAGAACGTCTAGTCCATTTGTATTTGGTAACCTTTGAAAGAGTACTCGATTATCTATCCTATCTTGGTGAGCTTAGAGTTCTGAACTTAAAACATTTTCTATCAAAACTTGTATGTATAAATCTAAGAATAGCTTCTTAGACCTTAAAACATTTTCTCAAATCCAAAACAATTTAAGGCTGATTGTGAGACTATAACTACTATAACTGTCTAGTCTTCAACTCCATCAGAGACCTGAGAAAGAATAACTATTCCCTGAGTGCGCAGGAAGTACAGGCAAGCAGCTTATAAACTACAGAAATGACAGGGAGCTGGCTGCCTGGACAGTCACCTACTTTTTTTTTTGTCATTGGAGCATCTATCTTCGGCCTTCTGGCCCGGAATATAAAAGACTTTTTTGTGAAGCAGGAATATTGAAGGACTTTCCCACCTTGTCCTTGCAAAGTTCAGCAGCCAGCTTCCCTGCATTCTGTTTGTCCAGTTTGGACAGCATTCTGTGTGCAGTTGAAGCAAGGGCAGTCTTGCTCAGTGGCTAGCAAACTCATAAGGAGGTTCTTCTCCTCATCTTCTTAGAAGTAGTGTCAGGGTACTGCCAGGGGCAGACGTCACTGTCATGAAAAGCCTTTTATTAAAACATCTTTAAATGCTATATTCTGTAGGTCTCTGAGGCTTTGGAAGAACATCTATCTGTCTGTGATATGTCTGAATTGTTTGTTTCTAACCATCTGGTTAACTTTGAAAACATCTATTGCAAGTTAAATGACGCTAGTTTCTGTAATTAACTAAACTAGTATCTAACATGACCATAAGTTTGATTGACTTGCATTTCTTATTTATGTTAAACAGTTTGTTAGGTTTGTTTTTTTTTTTTTTTTTTTTTTTTTGGTCTTTTTTTCGGAGCTGGGGACCGAACCCAGGGCCTTGTGCTTCCTAGGCAAGCGCTCTACCACTGAGCTAAATCCCCAGCCCCTGTTAAACAGTTTGTAAAGTAGCTTTCAAAAGGATTAGAATTTAACATTGCACTTTTAAGAAAGAGGTAAATTCCCAAAACAAGAGTGGAAACATATATAAACAGTGTGTTGTAACAAGATATAACCTTAAATCTGTATCAATTTACAAAGTCTGTACCAAGTGTAAAATATTTGGCTTATTAGTGTTTTTTGGTCTAGGAGTAGATTCAGTAATTTACCCTTTAACCAAGTCTGGCCTGCACCCACTCTTCCGGTCCAGAAAGCAGCATTTGGATAATACAAAGACAACCTTTACACAGCGCACAAACCCATCCCCCAACAAACCTCTGTGGTTTCTAACATGGTCGGTCTGTCACAGTGGGGCCTGACTCCCGCAGCTAACTCACTGTCCTGACGTGATGAAGACCCTCAGTAAACGGGTTTGGGGAGGAAATGGTCTGTTTGGCTTGCGTGATCCAATCACAGTCCAACATTGAGGGTAGTAAGAGAAGGAACATGGAGGCAGGAACTGAGGCACAGACCAAGGAGGATCAAATGCTGTTTCCTGGCTTGCTCTTCCAATACAGCCCAGGGCCACCTCAGTGTCACCACTGACAGTAGGCTAGCCTCTCCCTCATCAGTCATTAATCATTGCTGGAGAGAGAGCTCAGTGTGGCCTGGGTTCTATTTTCAGCTCCCATACAGTGGCCCACAGCCATCCCTAACTCCAGTTCCGGGGTTAGCGTTTGCCCTCTTTTGCCCCCATTGGCATCAGGTATGCACATGGCATCACATGCTACTCGTACATACAAATGCTCTTAAAAGGTTAAAAGTTATCGGTCAAGAAAACATCCCCACAGGCTTACCTACAGACAGTGTGAGGGAGGCACTTTCTCAGCCGAGGCTCCCTCCTCTCAGTTGACCCTACTGTGTGAGCAGCACAGTAATAGAAACCAGTTTGCATCCTTGTGTTCCAGGTATATGAAATGCGTGTTCTTGGCTACCGAGATGGATTAGTGGGTAGAGGCCCTTGCTGCTAAGTCTGACAGCTTGAGTTTGATCTCTGGGACCCACATAGTAGAAGGCAAGAACTTACTTTCAAAGGTTGTCTTCTTGGCCTGGAGAGATGGCTCAGCGGTTAAGAGCACTGACTGCTCTTCCAGAGGTCCTGAGTTCAATTCTCAGCAGCCATGCGGTGACTCACAACCATCTGTAATGGGATCTGATGCCCTCTTCTGGTGTGTCTGAAGACAGCGACAGTGTACTCACATATGATAAATAAATCTTAAAAAAAAAAAAGTTGTCGGGGTTGGGGATTTAGCTTAGTGGTAGAGCGCTTGCCTAGCAAGCACAAGGGCCTGGGTTCGGTCCCCAGCTCCAGGAAAAAAAAAAAAGTTGTCTTCTGACCTCCATACACAACCCTGGCACACGTGTCCTCATGGACATGTGTGTGCACACACACAAATGTGATTAAAATTTTTAATTTTTATTATTTTTACCTTCTTTAGTTTTCCAAGACAGTTTCTCTTTGTAGTCTTGGCTGCCCTGGAATTTGCTCTGCAGACCAGATAGACCTCAGACTGCCTGCCTCTGCCTCCCAAGTGCTGGGATTAAAGCCTGCGCCACCTCCGTCTATCTTTATTGCTTTATTTTTGAAGAGTATGTGTTGCTGTCCTGTGTAAGGTCTGCATGAGTCTGTGTGTACCATGTGTCTACAGGCGCCTGCTGAGGCCAGGGGCTTGTTGACTCCCTGGAAATGGAGTCATAGGCAGTGCAAGCCACCAGATGTGGGTTCTAGGAACTAAACTCAGGCGCTCTGGAAAAGCAGTAAGAACCCTTAACCAATGAACTATCCTGCCCCCAATATTGTATTCTTAGATCTACCCATTTTTTTCAGACAAATACCAATGTATCAAAAGGATCATTAATTCTTTTCCCCTATATTGTTGACTTTGAAGAGAAGTTGCCCTTAGGGTAATGGGCTCTCTGGATCTTTTTCTGCCAACCCAGGTTCTCCCAGAGTTGATAACTCCTCCCATGAGCAACAGAGATCCTAGGCCTTGGGAGTACAGCCTAAGTCCATGTCAGGCCCCTCTGTGAGGTTAGGGGAAGCCATTGATCACACCTGCCCTGAAGCAGAAGTTGGCATGACTGACCCCAGTTATTGGCTGTTCCTCCCACTCCAAGTTCAGGTGACCCAAGCTGGCAGCTGTGGCAGTGACTGGGTAGGCAGAGGTCGCTGCTGTCTTTCGCAGACATCTTTAGATGACTTCAGGGTGCCTGATGTGCCTTCTATGACCAATTCACAGTGGGTGTGGCTGCAGTCCTGTCTGCCTGCTGCTCCACGGGGGGGGGGGGGGGGGGGGTGGGGTGGCCTTCCTGGAATCACAGGGGTTGTAGCCAGGCTGATCCAGACCTGCCCTGAACCTTTTGTGCTGCTTGGTCCTAATTGCCTTCTGCCTCTCTTTCAGAGTTCAGAGCTGTTCACGCTGACCTATGGGGCACTTGTCACCCAGCTGTGTAAGGACTATGAAAATGACGAGGACGTGAATAAGCAGCTGGACAGAATGTGAGTGAGCTCCTCTCTCACAAGAGGCAGCAGGAGCAGCAGGCTCCCAGCATACTGCATCTGTGCAGTTCTGTGAAGCTAACATTTGGGGTACACTTAGGAGGCTATGGGGGTATTGTCCCCATCTCCTCCTTTAGCTGACAACAACCTCATGTTTAGATATGAGATGTTTTGACCTTGTAATGGCCTCTTCTCTGGTTTCTTTCCAAGGGGCTATAACATTGGAGTCCGACTGATTGAAGATTTTTTGGCAAGGTCAAATGTTGGAAGATGTCATGACTTTCGGGAAACTGCTGATGTCATTGCTAAGGTCATTTACCTGGCCACCTGATCTCCTGAAGTTTGTAATTGCTGACCAATGTCACTGTCTCCCTTAATCTCCCCAAAGACAGATTAGGCAGCTCTTTGGAGCAAAGCAACCTTCTCGGTGGTTTGGGAGTAACCCCCAGGCAAGAGTGGCTGGGCTCGCTCTTGTGTGTTAGGGTCTCACTATAGCTGAGTGTAATGGCGTGTGCTGCAGTCCCCACACTTGGGAGGAAAACTGCAGAGTCCCAGCAAGTCTGTGGTCAGTCTAGTCTATTTGTGAATTCTAGTCAGCCATGGCTACATAGCAAGGTCCTACCTACAGACAGACAAAGCTAGCGGGCGTGTCTACCCCAGTGAAAGTAAAGCCCAATTTCATCCCCCTTGGAAGTGTAGCAGAGTGCTGTAGCAGAGGTTTGAGAGTTCGAATTTTGGGCAGTCGAGGCTCAGACCTACAATTCCAGCACTCGGAAGACAATGGTGGGACAGTTGCTGCAATGTCACGGCCAGTGCAGGCAGCCCGAGCTACAGAAAAAAGTAAAGCAAAAATAACCCTCCTGGGTCAGACTTCAGTTCAAGGCAGCTGCCCTCCAGTGGGGCAGGCAAGCAGTGAGTTAGTGCTTAGTTGTGTGGTGCCTGAAGGAGAAAGAGGAGTCCTCATGGGTGCCCTTTCCCAGATCTCTAAAGATCTGGGGCCACAGTTTTGTTCTGAGCCCTTCGCAATGGCATAGTGCTCACTGTTCTCCATTCTGTTCTCCCGACAGGTGGCGTTCAAGATGTACCTGGGCATCACTCCAAGCATCACCAACTGGAGCCCAGCTGGAGATGAGTTCTCCCTCATCTTGGAAAATAACCCCTTGGTGGACTTTGTGGAGCTCCCCGATAACCACTCAGCCCTCATTTACTCCAATCTCCTGTGTGGGGTGTTGCGGGGAGCCCTGGAGATGGTGAGTAGCGCTTTCTGCCTCCCACGGCATCTGAGCTCGCTGGCAGTGTGGTAAATGTGTGGCTGAATGGAGGAGAGAAAAGGGCTTTGGCTCACCCAGCCTCTTACTGTCCAAGGGAATCCTGCTGCTGAGACAAGATCCAAGTCAGACTCCTCTGCCTAGTCACAGTCCCTCCTTCCTGACACGCCTGAGACAGTGCTGCTCCCTGTGAACAGTGGACAGCAGCCCCGTCCTACACTAGTTACCTGGACCACAGTCTAAATGGATTGAGGCCTCTCTCTCTCCCTCTCTCTCTCTCTGTCTCTCCCTCTCTCTCCCTCTCCCTGCCTCTCTTCCTCTCCCTCTCCCTATCTCCCTCCCTCCTGCTCCCCTCTCTCTCTCCATGGGCATTTCTGATCTAGCCTCATGGAGGGGTTCCCCAGAGGCTGTGGTTTGGCATCTGTCCATTCTATTCCTCAGGTCCAGATGGCTGTGGAGGCCAAGTTTGTCCAGGACACTCTGAAGGGAGATGGCGTGACAGAAATCAGGATGAGGTTCATCAGGCGGATTGAAGACAATCTCCCAGCTGGAGAAGAGTAAGCATCTCTAGGACTTGGGCAGCCAAGAGGAGCGCCTGCAGGGATGAGAACAGCAGGCGCTCGCCTCCTCTGCCCCTGGAGCTCAGTGACTTTTAAACTGGTGTTATATATTCTTCTAACCGTATTTCCATCCTCCACGCTAATAAAGAGCAGGCTGACAGTCTGTTTGCCCCACAAGTATGTACCTCAGAAGGGGGGTTCTTTGTTCCGTTTCCCTTCAGAAGGGCAGGATTACTTGCCCTTGGTTGGACTAAAAGAGCTCAAATCATTTTACATTCCTGTGAATTTTCCAAAGCCAACCCACTTTGACCCCATTAAGGGACAAGCCTGATACATCTGCGCCTTCATGACGCCATTGGCAAATGGCTGTAGGGAGTCTTGGGTTGTGGAGGGGAGGGAGAGCGCTGGGAAGGGGTGGATAAGAATTGTTGGCTGTAGTGACACACTGTAGTCTTGCCAGGCCACGGAAGCCAGTCATGCCGGAAACACCGGCTTCTGGGAAGCCGCCCAGGTCTCATTCCTCCCTGCTGTTTGGAGGCAGCATCTCCTCTTTTTATGGAGGGCCCGTCCTTTTTTCTTACAAATTCTTCAATAAAGACACATTCTTGAGTGAAGTCCCAGTCCTGTCATGTTTTCCTTCTGCTCAGCATGTGAAGTTTGACTAGAGCTGAGCGTGTGAGCCGTGGGGCCCAGTCCTGCTTACCGCACACAGCAGATGCCGGATTGAGTCTATCTGGTTGATGGTTCTGTTTTCATTGGAGAAAGCCAAGGTCCAGCCACCTGAGGCCATGAAGCTGTCAAGTGGAGGAGACAGCAGGCTTTGAAAGACACACAAACCCCGGTTCTTAACTAAAGTTCTGAAGGCTGATTAGCACCTAGGGTCACTCTCCAGCCTTGGGATAGCTTTGCCTTGGGAGCAGGGGATGAAGCGGAGGTCTCAAACATAGTAAGCAAGCACTCTGCACTGTGCTCACTCCCAGTTCCCCATACACCTTTGCTGATCTCTCGAGCACACCTTTAGTCCCAGTACTTGGGAAGCAGATGCATGCAGATCTCTGAGTTCAAGGCCAGGTTGGTCTACAGAGTGAGTTCCAGTACAGCCAGGATTGCACAGAAACCCTGTATTGGAAAAAAAAAAAAAAAACAAACAAACAAAAAACTAAGAAACGGAACAACAAAAACTTTCATTTCTTTATAATAGGATTAAATTCTCTAGGCTGGCCTTGAACTTGCAATCTTGCTGAAGCTGGATATAGATCCTTTTCACCAGAGCTAGACAGATGGTTAAAATGATACAGAGTGTGTGTGTGCGTGTGTGTGTGTGTGTGCGCACGCGCGAGGGTGGGGTGGCTCTCATATTCCCACATACTGTGGCCTGCTGACTCAGCCTCTGCCACCCCATGTGTTCTGAGGTCAAACTTGGGTAGTTAGGGGTGGTAGCAGGTGCCTTTACTCCAAGCCTTCTTGCTAGCCACAAGTAGGCTTTTTTTTTTTTTTTTTTTTTTTTTGGTTCTTTTTTTCGGAGCTGGGGACCGAACCCAGGGCCTTGTGCTTCCTAGGTAAGCGCTCTACCACTGAGCTAAATCCCCAGCCCCCACAAGTAGGCTTTTAAAAAAATGTTCTAAAATTAATTTCTGTGTCTGCATGTGAGCTACTCTGGGTTCTGGGAATCAAACTGCAGGCCTCTGGAACAACACTCAGTTGTCCTAACCACTAAGCTATCTCTCCAGACTCCAGAGAGCTCTTAAAGAGAGGAGACAAAGGTTGTCTCAGGCCCATTCTTTAGGACAACCTTGAATTTGGCCAAGTTCTTGGGAAACTGGACTGAGGTTTTCCCTGGTGAACATGCCTGAGAAGAGCTGGCTGCATCGTGCTGGAAACATGGCTTGATCATGAGGATGGGACCAGGGTTCCCAGGGCTCAGGAACATGGTGGTTTGCACAAGACTTCCCTCAGCTGTGGTAGACCACTGAGGAATAACGTCACATTTATTTCCCCAGGTAGAGGGAGGTGACCCTGTAGGATCCTATCCTTGGAGCCTCTTTCCCTCTTCCTGCAGATACATTCTGGGGCTCCATGGAAGACACTTTGTTTTGGCCAACTGGAGTTGGGTTGGGACCCAGTATAATGCAATTATCCTGTCATACCAGATTTGAAGGAAGGAAGGAGGGAGGGAGGGAAGGAAGAAAGGAAGGAAGGAGGGAAGGAATGAAGGAAGGAAGGAAGGAGGGAAGGAGGGAAGGAATGAAGGAAGGAGGGAAGGAAGGAGGGAGGGAGGGAAGGAAGGAAGGAGGGAAGGAAGGAAGGAGGAAGGGAAGGAAGGAAGGGGGAAGGAAGGAAGGAGGGAGGGAAGGAAGGAGGGAGGGAAGGAAGGAAGGGGGAAGGAAGGAAGGAGGGAAGGAAGGAAGGAAGGAGGGAAGGAAGGAGGGAGGGAAGGAAGGAAGGAGGGAAGGAAGGAGGGAGGGAAGGAAGGAGGGAAGGAAGGAGGGAGGGAAGGAGGGAGGGAAGGAAGGAGGGAGGGAAGGAAGGAAGGAGGGAGGGAAGGAAGGAGGGAAGGAAGGAAGGAGGGAGGGAAGGAAGGAGGGAGGGAAGGAAGGAAGGAGGGAAGGAAGGAGGGAGGGAAGGAAGGAAGGGAGAAGGAAGGAAGGAGGGAAGGAAGGAAGGAGGGAAGGAGGGAAGGAAGGAAGGAAGGAGGGAAGGAAGGAGGGAAGGGGAGGAGGGAAGGAAGGAGGGAAGGAAGGAAGGAGGGAAGGAAGGAGGGAGGGAAGGAAGGAAGGAAGGAATGAGGAGATGACTATTAGGACTCACAAGAAAAGCTCTGTGTAGTATGTGTGAACCCTGTCAAAAATCAACTGCACTTCACTGTAAGGGTTCTTCTTTCTCCCTCTCTGTGTACCACATTTTACTTCCCAGCAGCCATTTTGGCATGAGGTTTTTGAGATCTCCTTTCCCAGAAATGACTTTAAGCATCATGGGAGTTCCAAAACATGGAAACAAGACCTCCTTTGTTGTTTTTTTTTCCCCACCTACAGCCCCACAGTTGAGAGGTGTGCACATTGGGGGTACTAAAGGACAGAGAGTGGCTGCCCCAGCACCCTAGTTAGGTGCTATCTCTCCAGATCCTATCCCTCCCCACCTTGTGTTCACCCTGTAGTTAATGAAAGGTAGTCCAGGCACCCCCTCAGCCCTTCCCCACCCTCCCTGTACACCATACACTCTGTTCCAGCAAGATGAAGCACCATAGGCAATCTCTTACAGGAAATGCTGACTAGTGGGGAGCGATTCTGGGGACCCTTAGCCGGTGACTGAGTTCTGGGGCTAAAGGACAGCCTTTAGGTCAGGCTAGTTGGGCCGAGCTCTGGAGAAGTCACATTTTACAGCCTTTAGCCACCAGAGGTCTCCAGGTCACCAGCAGATCATCCAGGAAATTGACAGTTGGGACTTCTTTCTTTCTTTCTTCCTTCCTTCCTTTCTTTCTTTCTTGTTGTTTTTTCTTTGTTTTTGTTTTTTTTTTTTTGGTTGGGACTTCGGTTGTTTTTTGTTTTTGTTTTTAAATTTGCTCAAAGATGCACCTGATGAGGTAAATCTTAGAAGCTTGTTAAGGCATGGAGTATCCTCTAATTACCCCCACGAGACCCAACAGCGAAGCTCACACGGCCACCAGGCTCGGTGTCTCCCTGTTACACTCAAGGCATTGGAAGAATCTATTGGCCAGGCCCTCTGGCATCACACACTCCAAAGTGAGCCTAGCCTTCTGAGCTACACAAGCTAACTCTGAGTCCTCCCTTAACCAGTCCCCCTTCCTGAGTGGAGTCCAGAGCTCCAGCCCCAGGACTGGACCCTGATGTAACTGTCCTCTTCCTGCCCCAGACCCCACCTTAGTGAAGTCTCCATATTCAGACTACACCTCCTGGAAGGTTGGCCTCCCTTGATGGGCATCCTGGTCCAAGAAGTGACGGCAGCAGAGGCCTTAGGAGCTGAAATCGCATTAAGTGAAATTAAAATAGTCTCCTAACAAGTGGTTCATTGTGGCGGTGAGAGGTGGGGGCTAGGAAAGCATCCTCCGTCCTCCGGGAGCTTAAGTGCTACCATGTGCTGTTCCTTGGAAGCCAGTGCTAGTGGGAGGGGAGGGTGGCGGCAGGCGGAGACGTGTAGTTACTGCTGTTACTGCTCCTGAGCCTTTGATGTGAGGCCAGGCCTGACCCCAGGACAGCCGCTGGCCACTGCTAGGGGGGCTGTGGGGTTCAGCACATTCCTGGGGGCAATTTACACTCTGGCAGGAGCAGAGGAAAGTTTCTACTGTGGGGAAGGGAAGGGGACAACAGCAGTAGAGGTTGGGGAGAAAGTGTTGTAAAGATCTGCAGAGGGAACCAAGGCACAAGGCTCCCTTGTACCTGGTTTGGGCGGAGGCCTCTGTTGGTGCTTAAATCACCTTCTTACCACACTGGCTAGTCCAAGTTAGCCCAGGGGATGCTGGGAACAGCTGTTCTTTCCTGATGGTTCTGGCTGGGAATGTCAGCTGAACCAGCATCTCCAACTGAGCTGGGCCAGAGGAAGGGCCGGGAGGAGAGATGTGCAGGGGCGAGAGAGCACGGGTGAGCACACACGTGGTGTGTAACAAGCACTAATATTTATGGCAGAGCCGCTGTCAGCCGGTACTGGAGAAGCAGCTCCCCCTGAGTGTTACAACCTAATCACTACTCTATGTTGCAAAAGAGGGACTGAGGTACCTGGGTAGTACTGGGTACGTGCCGGATTTGAACCCGAGTAATCAAGATGTGAGCATTTCACTCTGTCTTGTACATGTTGTGGATGAGTTTGTGTTTCCTTGTGCTTGTTTGTGTGTAAACCTTTTGACATTTTACGGTGGTAGGGTTTCATGTAGCCCAGGATGAGCTCAGGCCTCAAACTCATCTTGTCACAGAGGATGACCCTGAACTGATGCCTTTGTCTCCCAAGTGCTAGGATTACAGGCATGTGCCACCAGAGTTTGAATATTTTCTTTAATAAAAAAATGTAGGGGTTGGAGATTTAGCTCAGTGGTAGAGCGCTTGCCTAGGAAGCGCAAGGCCCTGGGTTCGGTCCCCAGCTCCGAAAAAAAAAGAAAAGAAAAGAAAAAAAATGTAAGCAGGGCAGTGGTGGCACATACTGTTAATTCTAGTACTCAGGAGGCAGAGGCAGGCAGATAAGGCTGAGTTTGAGGCTAGCCTGGTCTACAGTGTGAGTTCCAGGATAGCCAGGGCTACACAGAGAAGCCCTGGACACACACACACACACACACACACACACACACACACACACACGAGAGAGAGAGAGAGGGGGGGGGGGGACAGAGGGACGGAGACAGAGACAGAGAGACAGAGAGACTGAGAAAATATGTACTTGGGCCTGCAAAATAACTCAGTATGCAAAGGCAGGAATTACCAAGTCTGATAACCTGAGTTTGACTCCTAGAACTTACACGCTAGGAGAGAATCAATTCCCAAAAGTTGTCCTCTGACCTCCACACATGTACTGTTGCATACAAGAGTTCATACACGGGGGGCTGGGGATTTAGCTCAGTGGTAGAGCGCTTGCCTAGCAAGCCCAAGACCCTGGGTTCGGTCCCCAGCTCCGAAAAAAAGAAAAAAAAAAAAAAGAGTTCATACACGGGCTGGAGAGATGGCTCAGCGGTTAAGAGCACCCGACTGCTCTTCTAGAGGTCCTGAGTTCAATTCCCAGCAACCACATGGTGGCTCACAACCATCTGTAAAGAGATCCGATGCCCTCTTCTGCTGTGTCTGAAGACAGCTACAGTATACTTATATATAATAGATGAATAAATCTTTAAAAAAGAAAAGAGTTCATACCTACATTTAAGAAATGTAAAAAGCAGAGGACTGGAGAGATGGTTCAGTGCTATAGAGCAGTGGCTGCTCTCCGGATCATCCTCACAGCAGCTCACAATGGGCTGTAACTCCTTTTCCAAGGAGACAGAAGCCCTCTTCTGGCATGCACAGGCACCAAATGTGCACACAGGACACAGATACTAATGTGTATGGCAAAACAACCATACACATTAGAAGAGAATACATTTTAGCGGGACAGTGGTAGTTCACACCTTTAATTCCAACACTTACGAGGCAGAGGCAGGTCGATTTCTGAGGTTGAGGCCAGCTTGGTCTACAGAGCTAGTTCCAGGACAGCCAGGGAACCCTGTCTCAAAATACAAACAAACAAACAAACAAACAAACAAACAATAGACCTATGCTAGCTGGCCTAGGTTCCGTCTTATGTGCCAGCAGTTTCTGCCCATTGCTAAAAGCAGTGTAAGGGGAAGAGAGGCTGAAAGTGAGAGGCAAGTGGTCCCAGCTCTGCCCTCAGTGGCTGCTGGACATCTGTTGTGGATGCTGAACCTGAGTTTTTAGGGAAAGCAATTTCAAAAACACTTGCTGATTGAAAGGTGCAACAAAAGAAGGTCAGTATGTCGACTTCTTAGCGTAGACAGAGTATTCCTTAATTGGCAGCTATAATTAATGTGGCTGTTACCGGGGAACTGTCTCGCAAAGCCACTGTATGGATATATGAGTGTGTGAGGGTTGTGGTAGGGTAGTCTTGTGAGGGTGTCAAATCAATGTCTCCCTAAGCACCTAGCATAGCTTTTCAGTGCAACAAGGAATGTGTTCTGTAAATGTTCACTGAGTGCTGACTGTCAGAGGTGGAGAGGCTCTTAGGAAGAGGAGGATGCGGGTAGGTTCCCAGGACCCCATGCACAGTAATCAAAAGACTCAGTACAAAATGGAAATGTGGAGCCAGGGGCGTGCAGCAGTAGGTAAGGTTCTCAGGTTTTCGTGGAGACTCCACAGGAATCCAGACACAGTGGCACAGGCCTGATAGTCTGATAGTCTGACGTAGGTTATGGCAAACAGGAGACCCTGTCTGAAACAAGATGGAAGGCAAGGGCTGAGACCAGAGGTGAGCATTGGACTTCCTCACCGTGGCATATGCATAGCCAAGTATACACAGACAGGGGGGCGGAGGACAGACAGAGACACAGAATCCTTAGAGAGAGAGGGAGAGAGAGACACAGAGAGAGAGAGAGAGAGACAGAGAGAGAGAGGCAGAGAGAGACAGATGAGACACAGAATCCTTAGAGACAGACAGACAGAGACACAGAATCCTTAGAGAGAGAGGGAGAGAGAGAGAGACACACAGAGAGAGAGGCAGAGAGAGAGACAGAGAGACAGAGAGAGAGAGGCAGAGAGAGAGACAGAGAGAGACAGATGAGACACAGAATCCTTAGAGACACAGACAGACACACAGAATCCTTAGAGAGAGAGGGGGAGAGAGAGAGACACACAGAGAGAGAGAGAGAGAGAGAGAGAGAGAGAGAGAGACAGAGACAGAGAGACAGAGAGAGAGAGGCAGAGAGAGAGAGACACAGAGAGACAGATGAGACACAGAATCCTTAGAGACACAGACAGAGACACAGAATCCTTAGAGACACAGACAGAGACACAGAATCCTTAGACAGACAGACAGACAGAGACACAGAACCCTTTGTTTAGAAATTGTTTTGAGGGGTTGGGGATTTAGCTCAGTGGTAGAGTGCTTGCTTAGCAAGTGCAAGGTCCTGGGTTCGGTCCCCAGCTCCGAAAAAAAGAAAAGTAAAAAAAAAAAAGAAATTGTTTTGAACTTAAAGATGACTAGCAGGGCTACATGCCCACATTAGTGGGGAGTCCTGGGGGAACCCCCATAGTCATCTCTGACTCCACCTGTCTGTAGCACATCATTATTCCTGGCTCTTCCCCAGGAACAATTGCCAACTTGTTGAGAGTAGAGGGCCCACCCCAGGGAGCGTGAAGACAGGAAGGCTGCTCAGTGTGGGCAGGTCAGCAGACAGCAGAAGACATCCAGTGGCCTTTAGATTCATAGCCCCCACGACCCCTCCCAGCCTCTGCCAGGAAGCCCCTCCAAAGCCAGGCTCATGCCTGAGGGCCTCTTGCTGTCCTCTAGCCCCCCAGCACTCACCTCCCACTGTCAAGCACACCACGGGGTGGTCTGGGCACATGTGGTCACATTTAGATGTTGATTGAAGCAAAATTGTTATAAGATTAGAACGGTTAAGGTAACTTTAATTTCCACTGCATTACTGGGATTTTTGAAGTTGGAGCTAAGAATCCCCTGGGGTGGAAGCTGTACAGGGAGGGTCTGCATTTTCCTCAGCTGTGGAGAAACAGGCCCTTGACAACCAACATGGCTGCAAGCAGGGCGCTAGAAGAGAGAAGAACTTCCTAGGAATCTCAGAACCAGGAGTCTGGTCCTCTAGCAGATGTAGGAGTTGGGACGGGCCCTGGTGGCACAGGAATTTGCCAACACCACCCCCCTCCCAGACTATTTGCATGCCCCGGGCCACACATCTGTGCAAACATCCCTTCCCTTGGTTTGCCAGACAGAGGGTGGCAAAGGGGGGTGTCTTATCCAGGGCCTCTACAGGCTCCAATGGGAGTGGCTGGAGATGGAGGGCTTGGGGGTGTGCTCTCCACTGGTAAAACAAAACAAATTTAGAAGGAATGGATAACCACGGTAACTAACGGAAATGAGGGTTACTAACATGAATTGTTATTAAATGTTGGTGCTAAAGATCCCTGACATTTATTATAATTCAATGCCTGGTGATTTCTGAGCCACTACTATTCACCAGACGTTTATTAAACCCTCTGTTATGATTCTCTCCACCTCTGGTTTGAACAGTGTTCACTTCTCACAGTTCTGAAGGTTGAAAGTCTGAGATCGGAATGCCAGAATGGTCAAATTCTTGGTGAGGCCTCCCAGGTTTATACTTAGACGGACTTTTGTGTCCTTAGGCAATTGGTATAGTCGCTGTCTTTTCGAAGAGACCCCCTGGCACAGGGAAAGCCCCTGGGGAAGCTAGTTCACTTCCTTCTTATCCGTGTGACCACCACAAATGAGCAGTTAACCCCTCTGAGCCTCAGTTTCTCCATTTGACTTCAAACATTAACACCAATGACCTCAGAGATTGTTGTTAAGAATTTAAATGAGTTGATACAGGCAAAGTGTGCACTGAGTGTCACAGTCATTAGGGACTGTCCTCCATGGTACCCTCCTTTATAGAGGAGAAACTTGAGACTTTAAGAAATAAGGTGGCTTGCCCCCAGTCACAGAGAGGTGGCACTGGACCACAAACCAAACCTGCTACCTGAATCAGGAAGCCCATACAAGTACTGCCAGAGGCTACATAAGGAAGGTTACCTACCTGGCCTGGTTCAGTTTAACCACCCAGGCATTTGGTACCTCTGCTCAGGACCACAGCAGTCTTTGAATCCTCACTGGCTAGCCTACAATTCTTTTAAAAAAATGTTTATTTTATATGTGTGGGTGTTTTCCCTGCGGGCACAGATATATGTACCACATGTACCAGGCCTGTCTCCAGCCCCCAGCCTAAAGCTATTTGTGTGTGTGTGTGGTGTGTGTGTGTGTGTGTGTTTGTGTGTGTCTGTCTGTCTGTCTGTCTGTCTGTAGGTCAGAGGCACTGGTTTTCTCCCTCCACCTTGCTTTAAGGCAGAGTTTCTTGTGCTACTGTCTCAAGGGGGGGGGGTGGTATTCATCCAATTTTTGTTTTTGTTTTTGTTTTTTGGGGGGGAAGGCAAGGTTCTTTGACTTGTTTTCGGAGAAATTTCCAGAAATGTTCATGCACTCAAAGCACACAACAACCTTCACTTCCCACCAGTCGTGTCTGCTTGGTCACAGTGGCTGCCAGTTGGCCCAGAGGATGGCTGAGGGGCACTAGGACCTGCCTCTCCACCAACTTCAGTAGCTTTTTTTTTCCCCTTAAATGTGGGTTTCAGGACTCGGCCTTGGACCATCAGTCTTACAAGGAAAGACTTTTTTACCCACAGACCTATCTTGCCAATCCCAGCTTCTGTTTTCTTTCTTTTGTATTCTTTAAAAAAATGTATTTAGGGCTGGAGAGATGGCTCAGTGGTTAAGAGCACCGACTGCTCTTCCAGAGGTCCTGAGTTCAAATCCCAGCAACCACATGGTGGCTCACAACCATCTGTAATGAGGTCTGATGCCCTCTTCTGGTGTGTCTGAAGACAGCTGCAGTGTACTCACATATAATAAATAAATCTTTAAAAAATGTATTTATTTATGTATGTATTTTATGTATGTGAGCACTCTATTGTGTGTATACCTGCAGGACAGAAGCGGGAAGCAGACAGAAGAGAACATTAGATCCCATTATATACAGTTGAGAGATGCCACGTGGGTTGCTGGGAATTGAACTCACCCAGTGCTCTTAACTACTGAGCCATCTCTTTGGAGACTCCCCCAGCTTCTGGGTTTAAGACAGGGGTTTCTCTGTGTCCTGGCTGTCCTGGAACTCACTCTGTAGATTTAGAACTCACAGAGATCCAAGTGCCTCTGCCTCTCTAATGCTGGATTAAAGGCATTTTGCCACCACCTGGCAGTTTCTGATTCTTGGGGATTTTTTTGTTTGTTTGTTTTTCCAGAGCTGAGGACCGAACCCAGGGCCTTGCGCTTGCTAGGCAAGTGTTCTACCACTGAGCTAAATCCCCAACCCCCAGTTTCTGATTCTTATAGTAGCTTCTAATTCAGAGAGGGTCATGGAGCAGATTGCCAGAGGCCAAGTTGACCACAGTTGTCCAATCACTACCAGAAGGAGCAAAAGTAGAAGCTTCTAGTCGCTGAGCTGCATAGTCTGGTCAGGAGTTTGGCCTAGCCCAGAGGCGAGCCTGGGGACTGTTCACTGCCTCTGGTTCATCTAGGACTTTTCTGGTCTTTCTGTTCTGAAAGGAGACCATAGCCATGAGGTCAGTGTGAGACTGTCTCAGTTTCTGGGCAGCAAACTGGTCAGGTAGCTAAAGCCCACCAGGGATATGGGGCTCTTAATGCTTAGTGAGCCCTAGGTGTACAGGGCCTGGCCGTTCCTGAGCTGGTTGCAGTATACTGGGCAAGGAAGAAGAAAGGGCCCACTAGGAACGGTGCGTGGCACTGTGACCAAGTCTGACGGGCTTGGGGGAAGTGGAGGGGGTATCAGGAGACTCAGGGTTGACATCTCAGCGCAGGGCCAGCTGGGTTTGCAGTTCAGTGCATAGGAGCCTCCTTCCCAGCCGCTTACCCCTTATCTGCCACATCACTCACACAACTGAGTGATCTACATGGATTAAGACACGAGACCCAACAGCTCGAGCTGTTGGAATGAGGAAATGGAGGCGCGAGAAGCCAAGGGGTTTGTTCAATGGTCCATAGCGATATGGTGGCACTTGGATTTGAACCCAGGCAGGCTAACTCCAGAATCCACGGTATCGGTATCGTTCTCAATCCCTGCCGCTTAGTTAGCTCCGTCTCCTCTCCCGAGTGCTCAACCCCAGACTGAGCCCCATCTAGGGCTTGCTTTTCACACTAGTGATGGGGGAAGGCCCCTGCTTCCCGTCGCTGCCGGTGTCCTCTCAGCTGCTCTGACGCCCAGTCACCTCTTCCTCAAGCAAGGCTCCAGCATGACTTTGCTGTACTTTCTCTGGGCTGGCTCAGGCCACAAAGCAAGACCCGAAGACCTCCCTGGTAGTCCCCCAGTTCGAGGGGTGGGGGAGAGTACACCCAGGCTTGGGGCTGGGTGGGTGGGGGTGAGAGGCCCTGCTGAATCGTGGTGGGGTTGCTGTATACCTTGGCAGGGGGACAGCTGAGTGGGAGGCCCTTGGAGGGCAGGCAGGAGGGGGAAGGGGTGAGACGGAAACAGCCCTGGGCTCTCTCTGTTCCTTGTGTTGTCCTGTGAATCCCTCAGCTCCTTCCAGCGCAGAGACACAGCGACCCACACCCAAACCTCTCCCCCCCCCCCCCTCGGTTCACCTAAAATCCTCCACTGCCTTTCTTGCTTCCACCTCTTTCCCTGGGATACTTCTTTAGATTCTGCAGCCTGGCTTCCAACCCTGTCCCTGATTCTAGCCACCTGCCTGTAGCTGAAAGGGCCACTTTTCTGTGAGACCTGCCTGGCACCGTGGGCCTCTTCAGCAGTCTAGAAAAACACTGGCTTTGGAAATGCTGCTGCCCTGGCTCTTAGTTTCCCGCCTCAGCTGAATCTCTCAGGGCTTTGCAGATCCCTCTTCGGTCTGGGTGGATGCAGCTGACCTATGTTGTGTCCTGTGGGTGGGGATGGGTTTGTGTCCCCCCACTTCTGCACAGCCCATAGTATCAAATGCTGGCAGCCCACAGGTCCTAGTTCCCTTTGGATCCTTCGAAGTGCCACAGACTCCCATCACCCCTCTTTTCCTGGGCCTTACCATTCCCAGGCCACTAACCAGAAACCCAGACACCTTTTCTTTTCTTTTCTTTTTTTTTTTTTTCCAGAGCTGGGGACCGAACCCAGGGCCTTGCACTTCCTAGGTAAGCACTCTACCACTGAGCTAAATCCCCAGCCCCCACCTTTTCTTTTTGAGACAGGATGTCTTTTACAGTGATGAAACACCGTGACCACGGCAACTTGGAGAGGGATAATTTTCATTTATATTTCCAGGGGACAGCCCATCACTGAAAGAAGTCAAGGCAGAAACTAACTCAAACAAGGCAGGAACCCGGAGACAGGAGCTGAGAGCACTGCTTATTGGTTTGCTCCCTAAGGTTTGCTCAGGCTTTTTTTTTTTTTTTCTTCTTTCTTTTTCTTTTTTTGTTTTGTTTTGTTTGTTTGTTTTTGTTTTACTAGACAGGGTTTCTCTGTGTAGTCCTGGCTATCCTGGAACTCTGTTGGCCAGGCTGGCCTTAACCTCACAGAGATCCGCCTGCCCCAGCCTCCTGCGTGCTGAGATTAAAGGCACGCCAATGCCAACGGTTTCAGCCTGCTTTCTTATAGAACCTAGGACCACCAGCCCAGGGACAGTCCCTACCACAATGGGCTGGACCCTCTACCAATCACTAATTAAGAAAATGCCTTACAGTTGGATCTTATGGAGGCATTTTGTCAATTAAGTTTCCCTCCTGTCACATAACCCCAGCTTGTGTCAAGTCGGCATACAAAACTAGCCGGTAGGGGTTGGGGATTTAGCTCAGTGGTAGAGCCCTTGCCTAGGAAGCGCAAGGCCCTGGGTTCGGTCCCCAGCTCCGGAAAAAAAGAACCAAAAAACAAAACAAACAAACAAAAAAACCTAGCCGGTAGTCTTAGCTTTCCTAGAACTCACCATGTAGACCATAACTGGTCTGGAACTCAGAGATCTGCCTGCCTCTGCCTCCTGAGTGCTGGGATGAAAGTCATGTGGTCGTCGTCCCCCCCACCCCCCCAACCACCTTTAAGACGCATCTCCTCAACACCCAAATCCTCTCATTTCACGGCTGCAGCTCCTCTCAGGGATGACCCTCCCTCCAGATTGATTGCATCAATTTGGACCATCCCAGTATTCCCCGTGGGCCCGTCATCTGTGCAGCAGCGACCTGGCTCTTTCAAGGCACACATGTGCTCATTCCAGAATTTTCCATGACTCCCCATTTCCCTAAGGGTGACATCTAACGAACTTCAGTAAGTAAGTAATGGACTTGCCTGTCTCTGTAACTACACCGGCTCAGCTCCCCAGACCATCGGACCATCGAGACCTCCTCTCCTTCCCCTGAGTCCTCCTGGCTCAACCTAGGTCCCGTGTTGGGGAGGAGTGGATTCCTTACGAATGGTGCCACACAGAACACTCCGTGCACCCCACCCTCTTTGCAGCGCCGGTGTTCCCTAGGCCAGCAGCCGTCTAGGGCAGAGGTCCGCGGAGCTCCGAGGCTGCTAGCCCGCTGCGCTGCGGGCGGGGCGCACACCCTTGGCTGTGGCTGTGGAAAGAGCAGGGCGGAGGCCCCGCCCCACCGCGCCCCTCCTGCCGCCCGCCCACTCGGCCGGGGCGCGGAGCAGCGGGCAGAGCGACGCGGAGCTCTGGCGGCGCGGACCCCGACGACGTCCCAGCCCAGAGCCTGCGCCATCCGGGTCCCCTTCGAGCGCTGGAGCGCCGCCCGGAGGCCGCCCTGCAGGTAAAGGTGGGCAGCGTTGCTGGGTTTGGGCTGGGGGATCCCCCGCGGGCCGGATGCAGCCAGGTGTCCAGCTCCGACGGGGCGCGGTGCCTCAGGCCCCAGTGCAAGGACAGGACGTAGAGGCGACTCGCACTGGGGGTTGGCCCAAGGATGAGGGAGTGCTCACCCGTCCCCTGGACGTAAGGAAGATAGAGCCCCCGTTTCCTCCCTCTCCAACACTGGACAGTAACTCCTGGTGTGTCAGTTCACTTTACCTGTAAAACGGGAACAGCAAAACTGCCTTCGAGGTGAGGTTGAGGAGAGAGGGGGAGGTGAAGGAAGATTTAACGTCGACCTTACGTTCTCTCCCCATCTTTCTGCCATTTCTGATTCTCCGGCGACCTCCAAGTTACTTGGGTTTTCTGTCTCTACCCCAAGTTCTTCCTATTTGGAGTAACCTGGCAAACTACACTGAAGACTGAGCTCTGAGGAATGTCCTTGCCCAGAGGCTCTGCACCCCCACTCCCATTGAGACTTGTAGGGATTGAGGGGGTTGTGTCTGACCAAAGGTGGCTGGGGTCCCAGGTCCTTAGAATAGCTTTCTGGTGTCTCTACCACACGGGTCCCGGGAGGCTCTGAGGGAGGGAATAGCCAGAAGACTTCTGGAGTTGCACCCGGGGATAGACTCCTCTGAGTTTGCTTGGAGTGTGTGTGTGTGTGTGTGTGTGTGTGTGTGTGTGTGTGTGTGTGTGTCTGTGTCTGCTAGAAACTTTGTCCGGGAGAACAGCCTAGATTCCTCACACAGAAGTGCATCTGACCTTTCAGGGTACCGTGACAGCCCAGAAGTCTTCCTTCACTTGCCTGCCTTAGAAGCTGGGGGGAGGGGAGGACAGAGAAGCTGGAGAGTGTGCAGATGGGGTCTCTCGATAGAGATAGAAGATCCTCACTGGCCTGGGCAAAGGGATGCACACACACACACACACACACACACACACACACACACACACACACTCCCCTACCCCTCACTCCCAGGAAGAGTCAGGGTCACAAAGAGAGCTGGCAGTCTTGGTGGGGAGTCTGGCCTCCCCTTGATCTGATGAACACAGATGGAGACATAGATACACAGAAGCCTCTAAAAAGATGTGACACACAGCCACGCTCCCTCCCACTGAGACTCACACGCAATCACACACCACTGAATAAAAGACTCACTAGACACCCACGACCACACTCTTACCACAAATGCGAAAACAATGACACGCGGTCTCCAACAGACACACAGCAAGCCCCCTGTGGCCAGCCAGACATACTTCCACGGGACATGGCAGAGTTGTACACACATGCACTGGTTCACACTCTACGTGCTCACTAGGGTCTCTCCGGTTTCACTTCGCCTACCCCAGTGAACATGAGCGTTTCCACTTTGGCCCAGAGGAAGGGAAAGGAAGGAGGGAAGGAAATGTGTCTCTTAGCAAGAGGGAGGGAACCAAACACGACTGTCAGCCCAAGCCCCCAAACCCCACTGCTTCCCTGCGCTGGGCCCCAGCCAGACCAAAGGATATGACCCCAACTTCCCTGCCCTGCTGGCCCGCAGCTTACTCCAGAGCGGCAGTGACAGGCCTGGGCCTCTTTGTAGGGAAGTAGGGCCTCAGATGAGCAGATCCTGAGGCTCTTACAGAGTTGGGTGGATGAACCAGAGACATCCACATCTCTCACGTGGAGCATGTCTGTGGGCTCTGGGTGCCTGTTGAGGTACATGAGGAGGGGAGGTGCAAGCCAGAATTCAGGGCTGAGAGTGGGGGAAGAAGGAACAGAGGGAACTCTGTGAGGCTTTCATGATAATGAGGGTTTTGTTACTTGGGTCACACAGTAGGGAGTTGAGGGACCATATGGGTTTGAAGTCAGGGTTCTTTTTTTTTTTTTTTTTTTCGGAGCTGGGGACCGAACCCAGGGCCTTGCGCTTCCTAGGTAAGCGCTCTACCACTGAGCTAAATCCCCAGCCCCATGAAGTCAGGGTTCTTAATTATTATCTGGAGACCCAGTTCTGACACGCTGCCTAGTGGTACAAACCGGGAGTGACTGGCAGTTCTGTGCTAAACATGAAAGGGACGCCTTCATCTTCCAGATCTTGGAGGAGGCCAGACAGTGTGAAGAGAACGGGATGACAGCTAAGTGAGTGGTTGCCATGAGGAAGAGAGGAGGGGTTGATGAAGATGTAGTCATCTTGAGGGGAGGGACAGCGGTGGTGCATGCCTGTAATCCCAGCATTTGGGAGGCAGAGGCAGGTGGATCTCTGTGAGTTGGAGGGCAATCTGGTCTACAGAGTTAGTTCTAAGTCAGCCAGAACAGAAAAGAACATACTCATCTGATTATGGGGTCAGTAGAGGTCAGGCTGGGAGCCTTGTATTGTAGCACTGTGACCTGTCCCCACAGGAGACACGAGACTGGCTTCCAGTCTCATAAACTATAGTGATGGGGCCTGGAGCTGAGTATGATCATAACTTGGGGGTTGTCTCTAAAAGGCACCGAGTGTGTACAGAAGCTGGGGTGCATCTAAAAGGCCAGAAAGCGCATTCACGTGTGCCCAGACATGAGCCATGGAATCCGTGCTCTCTGAGAGACAAGTTTAGCTCTCTCTGTTCTCTGGTCATTTCCAGACTAGGAAGGGGACAGACAGCAGATCTCCAGTGAAGAGAGCATATGCAGGTTCAAGAGTTGGCCCTGGGGGCTGGGGATTTAGCTCAGTGGTAGAGCGCTTACCTAGGAAGCGCAAGGCCCTGGGTTCGGTCCCCAGCTCCGGAAAAAAAAGAACCAAAAAAAAAAAAAAAAAAAAAAAAAAAGAGTTGGCCCTGGCACTGCCTGTCTCTGTGCCTCAGTTTCCCTATTGTCAAAATCCCTTTCTTTCTGGGACTACTTTTTTTTTTTACCTTGGAAAGGTGAGGGGGGTGCTCCCAGGTACCCTTGTCATACAAGCACCCCAGAACTTTCTGAACAGCACGCCTGCCGCCTCTCTGGTTAGATCATGGAGAATAGAAGTACTGACCTCACATCATCCATATTCTTAGGGAGCTTTGAGTGGGAGGTTAACCATTGCCCTAAGGAAGGATGGGTGTGCCTGTTCTTAGAGAGTAGAAAGGCTTGGGGGAGGGGTCAGGGAGCTGGTGAACACCTTAATGGGGAGAGCCAGGCCAGCATTACTGGCCATCTAGGGATGGGATTAGAGACTTAGGGATCATCTGAGGTCACAGAGCAACCAGAGACAGAAATGAGAGAAAGCAGAGGTCTGGGCTCAGGCCCTTCTCCACAGAGGCAGCCTTCTCTTATAGGCCTGTCAGGGAGCTGGGGAGGAGGGAAATCTCATCAAACTACCTTACACCCTCTAACCTTTTCCTTTATTGTTAAAAGTTTTTATTTATTGTGTAGATTTTTGCCGGAATGCGTGTCTGTGCACCACGTGCACGCAGTGCCCTTGGAAGCCGGAAGTGGATGTTGAACCCCATGAAACTTGAGTCACAGACAGTAGCCACCATGGGGGTCCTGGGATCTGATCCTGGGTCCTCTGGAAGAGCAGCTAGTGCTTTTAACCACTGAGCCATCTCTCCAGCCCAGACACCCTGTAATTTCAATCCCTCTTTCTGTCTCCTTGAGAAAGTGTAACAGTTAGGCGTTTGGTGCAGATTCATTGCTCGTTAGGCCCTCTGTTGAAATAGTTCTAATCCTGGAGCAACACTACGAGGCAGGGAAGGACAGCTCATGCAACAGAGATACCAGGGTAGGTCAGAAGCCAGCACACTTCTGTGATGACATCCACCTCTGGTCCTTCCCCTCAGCCTGATTCTCTTCACTTTGGGAGAGGAATGGACAACTGTCCGAGTCTTCATCATGCCACACATCTCCGTAACACAGTTTTCTTTTTTCCCAGAGAGGAAACAATGAAGTATGGTACGGTCAGGCCCACGGGGAGAGTTTGGCACAGAGAGAGCGGGGCTGTTGTTTTTTAGTATCTGAGACCTCTCAGTGGTCCCTGGCAGGGACACCTAACAGTAAGGGACACCCAGTTCCTTCAAATAAGGGCTCTGAGCCTAGCGTCTTGGCCTCACCTGTCAGCCCTGACTGTGAGACCTCAGTGGTGGTGTGTCCGAGATGGGCCAGTGATGCTAGCCTGGCTCACCCTGGAAACTGAGGGGTGGGAAGCCATTTCTCCTCTGCAATCTCCCAGAAGCCCGCTCCCCCCTCCCCCCCGTACCCCTGTGTATTCGGGCTGGCCTGGAACTCTCTGTGTAGCCTAGGCTGGCCATAAATTCACCATCCTCCTGCCCTAGCTTCTTGAGAGATAGAATTTCAGGCGTGAGCTACCACGCCTGGCTGAGGCCAACTTTTTGGCACCCACCCCTTCCAGCATCCCAGTCCTTAAGACCAGGAAATTCTCCCTTCTGTCTAGCCTCCTTCTCTCCCACTGTGCTGGCTGCTGCAAAGCTTGCGTGGGCCCTCCAGGCCACACTCCTGACAGGCGACCACGAGCTTATTAGTTCGTGGCAAACATTCTTTTCATAGTTCCTGGAGCACAGCAAATCCGACGCTTAGCCAGGAATGCAGAGCCCCTCCTGCAGTGGCAGCAGGGACTGGGGAGGGGGTGGAAACCCTGGGGGTTAGCCAAATTGGGGATGAGCTGAGGGGATGTGGCAGACACCCCCCTCCAGGAACACTCCGCCTCAGCTTGGGAGCAGGATGGAGGGTTACCTTCAGCAGCTTTGGACTTAGCCAACTTGGCCTCCAGCTCTGGGGACCATCCTCTACCGTCTTGCTGGTGAACTTGGGCAAGCGTGCACGGTGCTCAACTCAGCTTGGGGCTTCCTAGCAAGACCCTGCCTCAAGAAACAGATAATCAAAAAAGTCAGCTTCCCACCACATGGCTTGTTGGACAGGAAGATCAGGAGTTCAAGGTCATCCTTGGCTACGACTGAGTTGGAAGCCAGCTGGGTTAAGGAGACTGTATCTGAAAGGAAACGGAACAAAACCGCATGCACGGGTGCACGCATGCACCCATGCACGCTCTTGAGTGGTGAGTGGTTCTTGAACCCGTGATTTTTGAAAAATCAGACTCTTGGGTCTGGAGAGATGGCTCAGTGGTTAAGAGCACTTGTTGCTCTTGCAGAGAACCTGGATTGGGTCCCCAGCACCAATATGGCCTCTCACACTCACCCATAACTCAGTTCCAGGCCCAAACTCCCTCTTTTGACTTCTCTTGGCACCAGACATGCGTGTGGTGTGCATACATACCTCCAGGCAAAACATTCATACAGAAATAAATAACTCTGAACCAAAAATGTTTAAATTGGGACCGTAGCCTGGACCTGCCCACAGTAGGTGCTCTCTAGCCAGCACCACCCTGCAAGGAGCTCAGTTTTCTTCTCAAGGCCCTTGAGAGTCCTCAGGGTCTGTGTTTGGAATGCTGTGGTGAGAGCTGGACCGGACACCAGGCTAGCCCACTTGGTGACTTAGCAGCTCTAGGTAGGGATAAAGATTGTTCCCCTGATATCTGGTGTGGGATTTAGCTGTGCAAAGGGGCGATGTCACCAGAGGAGGGAGAGAATTAGGGCTTGGAGAACAGAGCCACATTGAAGAAAGTTCAGACAGGGCCCTGGTGTGCCCATCCACCCTGCTCTCTACTTTCTAGAATCTCAGGAGGGGGCTCCTGAGGCCCTCAGTAGAGGCTGTCCACCGTGCCCAGCGTTTTCTGTCTACAGTTGTGTTATCTGGGTTGAAGTGGCAGCTTGGGTAGGGTAGAGTGGATTTGGCAAACAGGACCCTAATCTGTCGGAAGCCCAAATATGGTGGCTGTGGCCACTTGAGGACTGGCCAGACCTACTTGCCTTCTTCAAGATAGACCTTGGAGGGTGGACCTCTGAACCTCCATGCTCTCCTCAAGGAAACTGGACAGGAGTTACAGCCTTGCAGGCCTGGGGGAGGTGGCAAAGTTATGCTGAGGGTGAGGGTTAAGGGGAGGTGAAGCGGCTTAGGGAGTAAAGAGGCTTTTCCTCCAAGCCTGGGGACCTGAGTTTGATCTCAAGATGCAGATGGTGGAAGGAGAGAAACAACTCTTGAAAAGTTTGTCCCATCACCAGAGGCGGTGGCTCATACCTTTGATCCCAGCACTCAGGCAACAGAGGCAGGTAGATCTCTGAGTTCGAGGCCAGCCTGGTCTACAGAGTGAGTTTCAGGACAACCAGGGATACACAGAGAAACCTTGTCTTAAAAAAAAAAAAGGAAAGAAAATAATTTTTGACCTGCCCATTGGTGAGCTGAGGCATGCGTAGCCCTCCCCCACAATAATAAAAAATGTAGTAAAAATGTTTTTACAGTTATGCCTGGGATGTGGCCAGTGCTGTTCTGTGCATAGTATTGATTTCAGGTTTATTATTTGTTCAGTGTTCGTGCTAGATGTTCTCGGGATTTAGACACTGTTATTAGACAAGCATGTGCAGCCAGCTTTGGGCTGGACCCAGGTCTCTTGACCCTGATACTCAAGGCCTTCCTCAGCAGAACCGAGGCAGCCCTCTCAAGTAAAGTCACCTGTTCGAAGCCTGGGCCAGCAAAATGGTTTAGCAGGTCCAAAGGGTTACAGTACAAGCCAGTGACCTGAGTTCGACACCCAGAACTCAGGATGGAAAGAGAGAATCAGTCCCTCCAAGTTGCCCTTTGACCTCAAGCACCTGTGTGTACACGATGGGTGCATGAGCAAAGATTTAAAGGGAGGGGGTCATTGGCTTAGTGGTTAAGACCACTTGGCCTTGAATCGCATCTGTCGGCCATGTAGCTGAAGATGACCTTGAATTTCTGACCCTCTGGCTTCTACCTCTTAGGAACTGGGATGATACGTGCTACCACGCTGAGTTTATGTAGGGTATGCAGTATTGGGGATTTGAGTTCAGGGCTTTGGAGCTAGGCAAACACTAATTGAACTGTGTCTCCAACACTCGTTTGTGTGTGTTTACATGTAGGTGTATGTTTACATGTCTGTGTATGTTATATGTAGGTGTATGTTTACATGTCTGTGTATGTTACATGTTTGTGTGATGCTAGGAATTGAACCTAATTGTATGCTTGGCCAGTGAGCACTATCCTATCTCCCTAGATTTTTTGTTTTGGTTCCCTTTGTCCCTTGTGAATGTTCAGGATTTTGACACACACCAGACCTTCAGTTCTCCTGGCCTGGATGGCCAGGCCTCACCTCCAAATTGCTCAAGTCATAATGGTAGCCAAAACTCAGATCCAGCTAAGATCAAATGCCCCAGCCCCACCCCCAGTGAGGAGGAGTTGGTGGGCAGGGGGTTTGCAATGAGAGGTAAAGACTGCCCATCCAGGCCACAGCAGCCAGGCCAGAAACTCAGAAAGTGCTCTCTGCTGGGGTTCTGGTGTTTACTGTAGCTAGGGTGTTGAGGGCTCAGCAAGGTGGAGAGGCGGCCAGGAGCCACAGGCTTTGGCATCAGGCTCCTTGTGCAGCCACAGAGAAGGGCAGGCTGTCAGAGTTTCCATGGGATTGGGCAGAGGCAGTCGAGCAGCTGGGGGAGAGAGTGACGAAGCCGCCTTATCCTTGCCAGGTGGGCTGGCTGGGTATCCCCTCTTTGTCCTCTCAGAAGTCATGTCTGGGTCTAGACAGTGGCCCCCAACCCTTCTATCTACCTAGACTGGGGTTTTTACAAGTATTCGGAGACAAGGTCTCATGTATCCCCAGCTGGCCTTGAACTCACAGTGCAGATGACGATGACCTGATTCTGCTGTTTCCGCCTCGAAAGTGCTGGGCTGATAGGCGTATATCAGGCGCCATATCAGATTTAGGCAGTACTGAGGATAGAACCAAGTGCCTTGTGAGTATTTTTTTTTTTTTTTTTGGTTCTTTTTTTTGGGAGCTGGGGACCGAACCCAGGGCCTTGCGCTTCCTAGGTAAGCGCTTTACCACTGAGCTAAATCCCCAGCCCGAGTATTTTTTTTTTTTTTCTGGTTCTTTTTTCCGGAGCTGGGGACCGGACCCAGGGCCTTGCGCTTCCTAGGTAAGGGCTCTACCACTGAGCTAAATCCCCAGCCCCGCCTTGTGAGTATCAGGCAAGCACTCTCCCAACTCCCATCCTGAGTCCTGAACCTGGTACCTACCATGTTTAGTTGAGGCATAACTGGGAGCTCTGCTACTCCTAACTCCTCACTCCACTGCCTTAAATGGCTCCCCGTTGATGCCTAGTGCAGGCAAGTGTGACTTCCAAAGCTTGTCTCCCTGGTGTAGCACCCTCAATCCCTGCTGGTCTCCAACTCCAAAGACTTCTAGCTCATCCTAGAATCTCCCAAGCAGTTTCCCACAGCCTGAAATTCCTTTACTTACCTCATCTGCTGCCCCTCAGATCATTGTTCAGAAGTCAGCATGAAAGTCCCTTCTACTACAAAGCCCTCTAGGGAAACTCACAGGGATTGGAGGGTCAGTATGCCTTTCTCTGGGCTTCTACATACAGCCCAGGGATATTAGTCAATTGTGTGTTGTTGATTTGGGAGAGCTGGTTTTACTTGTTTGTTTGCTTGTTTTTGAGACTAGTCTTACTATGTAGATCAGGCTGGCCTCGAACTCACAGATTTATGTGAGTACTGAGATTCAAGGGCCAGTCCTGTGGTGATGGCTTTTATGACTGATGCTCCCTGCTCCTACAGGGCAGGGGTGGAGACATCAGTATGAACGTCCCTAGAAGACCACTTTCTCATTAGGAGCTACCCCTAGCCAGTCTTATTGTAGAGACCTGAGTTGGCCAGAACTGGGCACACAGAAGGGGTTTCCCGAGTGCCTCAAACCAGAACTGTCACTAAGTGCATAGAATGAAAGAAAAGAGGCACTGCCTGACATCAGAGGACCCCGGGTTGAGGAGGGGGCCCGCTGGGCTCACGGTCAAGTGCCATTGACTAGCTGGGGTGGGTGACTGGCGGGAGGTTTCCCTCGTTTTCTTCAGGAATCCTCTCACTGCTCCTGTGGTTTATTCCCAGGCTCTGCCTCTCCTAGGACGTTCGTGGCCCCGCCCACCTGAAAAAGGTAAGATCTGGGGGCGTGGTTTTCTGCTACCCAAGGCTTGGAAAAGCAGTTAGTAGTTCGTCGTCCTGTAAACTCCTTGGCTCCTGCGGCAGTAGCAGCCCCTGCCTCCCGACGCAGGGTGCCCTTGCCGCCGGCTTCTCCTGCAGGTGACCTCAGCTCCTAGTGCTGTAAAACCCCGGCCCAAGTCGGAAGCAGCTTTTTCTCATTTGTGAACTATCTCGCCTCGCTGCCTGGCGCGGCCGTGTTTGCTTGGCCCCGCCTGAGTGCAGTGGCCTGGCCGCACTCCCGCCGGCTCCCTCCCTGCCCAACCCGGCCTCTCCCGTTGCCGCCGCCGCCGCCACCACGCAGGGAAGCCGCGAGGCCCAGGAATCTTGGCCGGCTGGAGCGACAGCGGCCGAGGGTGGTGCTCCGGAAAAGACTGCAAATGGGAACCAGAAGGCGAAGAGCTGGATGGAGGCTGAGGAGGTCCGGCTGCCAGGCTAAGGCTGGGTGGCTGGGTCTGAAGACCCTCCAGTCTGTTTTGGTCAGAGGCTCAAGAGCTCTGCTGGAAGCTAGTAGCATAGAGTGGCACCCGCTGAGGCCAGAGCCCCTGATGGAAGGAACCAGCTTTCTTGGCTACCTGCCTGAGGGTGCGGTGGTTGTGGGTCATCTGTCTCAGCCTGGACATTCTTACCTCCCTAGCTGGAGGTTTGGTAGCAACGAGATGTTTCTCCTGGGGTTAGCAGGTGTCTAGACTCAAGTGGGCAGAGGCCAGGGGCCTGGCATTAAATGTAGTCACCTGTAAGGAGGGAGGACATTTTGACTAGCTTTTGTTGGCCCAGGCCTGAAGTATCAGGAAGAGCAACAGGGACAGACCTGTCTCTAATCAGAGTCCCTAGGACTGGAACCCCGGGTGGAGGGTGGCCTGGTCAGACCCAGCCTGGAGCCCCAGCTGCAGGCTTTCCTGAGTACTTGTTGAGTGATATGGAAGGGAGGGCTGTGGTGAGGTATGAGAGGAGGAGGCTGGGAAGGCTGCTCAGAGGAAGAGGCTTTGAATGTGAAGTTTGCTTGGAAGAGAAAGGGAGAATGGGGGTTTTAGGCAGAGAGCATCCTATTGGCAACTATGGGAAGGTGGATATGAAATGGAGGACAGCCAGGGCTGTAGTGAGTTTGTCTTATCCCCAAGGGGGGATAAACCAGCTCTGCCCGCATGGTCAGTCAGGCTTTCATTTGTAGTTAGTTCCTGTCTCTAGTGAGATGGCTTCTTCGGTCTGTACAACCCTTCCCTTTCCCCATGGGACATGTGCTCTGCCCATAGTTTGCCAACATATGATCATGAGCAGAGGTGTGCTCCCGAGTTCCCAGCCACCGGGGTGATGAGGTATGAGGCAGTCTGAAGCTTTCGGACAACCTTCCCCACACATTTCAACTAGGGGGCTGAGCCAGAGAGATCCAGTAGACCCCCACCCCCAGTTTGTAGCCAGACCTCATCCACGGAGGCAGATACAGAGCTGAGGTCAGAATGCACAGGTATGGCCTGTCCACCGAAGGCCTTGTTATGTGACCAGCAGCTCACAGTTTACCAGAGCTGGACCTCACTCAGGGGATAGACCCCTCAGTTTGTCACAAGGGCATGGGAGAGGGTTGAGAGAGACACTTGCACAGGCAGCAGAGATGGTGACAGAGACACACAGGTCTGAGTAGAAGGAGAGACAGATGCTGACACATGAAGAGGACTTAAATGGTTCTCAGGGTCCCTCCCCAGCTCTTAGACATGGAGTATGTTCCCACAGTGGGACCTCAGTGATAGTTCAGTACATCAGTGGGTCTTCCTTGTACATTCTCCTCCAGAAGCCGCGTGCGTAAAAGGCAGAACAACAGAGATGTAGCCTGTGAGTGCTAGGGCGCCATTAGGGAATCCAGAGGCAGCAAGAGCTAGGGGCAGAGCTGTTGTGGCAGGTATTCCACAGTCAGGACCCATCAGCGTAGCCTAGAAGCTTGGCAAGATGCAGATGACAGGTCTACACCAGCCGCATCTGTCTTGGTGACCTGGTACAGGCTATGGTTTGAGAAGGGTTGTTGAAGTCCACATAGAAAATGGGGAGAGTGACAGACAGGTTAAAAGTGGAGGCTGAGTGAAAGGGTCCTGTGGCTGTCCTGTGGGCTTTGGTAAACACACACACATACACACACACATACACGCACATGCACATGTACACACACGCACACGCATACACGCGCACGCACACACATTTTTGGAGGAGGCGTCTTATGTAGACCAGCCTAGTCTCTTCAGTTCACTCAGGGGGTAGTCAAGGATGATCTTTGAACTTCAGAGTCTCCTGTCTCCACCTCCCAAGTGCTGGGATCACAGGCGTTTGCCACCACACACCCAGGGTTTTGCGCATGCCACACAAACCCACTAACAGCTGAACTCCATCTCCTGAGCCCTCGGCAAGGTCATTTATTAAACCTTTAAGGAGTGTCTGGGCTGTGCCAGCCTCTGGGCTTGTTTGTTTTGCAAGGCAAGGTTTCTCTGTGTAGCCCCAGCTATCCTGGAATTCACTCTGTAGACCAGGTTGCCCTAGAAACTCAGAGATCTGCCTGCTTCTGCCTCCCAAGCACTGGGATTAAGGTACGCTCGACCACCGCCTGGCTGTGCTGTGTTTTGGAGTATAAGGTCTCTATCCTAGCCAAGGCTGGGGGCGCTAGAGAAGTCCACAGGATGAGACCTGTGGCTGGAAGGGGGCGGAATAGGGATGCTATGTGCAGTTGTGGCTATGTATAGGTTATAAGTAGGGTGGTTGCTACACAAGAGCCCTCAGGAAGGAGCCAAGTGGACTGGAGAAGAGGACAGTCTCTTCTAACCCTGCCAAGGCACTGTAGGGGGTGGAGAGTCTGTATTACCATATAAGGAAGAAAGGCCCAGCGGTGATGGGTGATGTTCAGACTTTTATCCTGGGCACCTGGGTTGCAGGGGGGAAAGGAAGTTGGGAGGAAATGACAGCTGTGTGGGAAGGCGGGGCATATGTGCAGTGTGGGGTGGAGACTGGAGACTGTGCCAGTACACGGTGATGAAACAGGATCTAGGGACGCAGGGAGACCTGGAACTACATGGACAGGCCAGAGACCATGAGGCTGAGGCAGTGTGTGGGAAGCCTGGCAGAGGAAGAGGGTAAAGAGACAGACCCAGCCTGGCGTCAGGCAGGGATATGCCTGGACTGTGGACGTGTGGGGCAAGAGGCTGGAAGCCACAGGAGGTGTCCACACTGAGATCCCTGGAGTGAAGTCTGGCCTTCGCCATCTTTCTTTCGAGGACTCAGGGTCAGGGAAGGGCTTAGAGTTTGCAGTGGAGGCTGAGGGCTGGAGCTGCTAGGCTGCTCACCCCTGGATCCTTAGTTCAGTTGTTCTCTCTCGACTAACCAGGAAAAGGTCTAGAAGGGCAGAAAACAGAACCCAGACTGCATTCCTGGAGACCTTATGCTTTGGATGGGGGCGAGATGCCACTTTGTAATAGGAAGGAAGGCATGTGGCTCCACTGAAGGAAGAAGTTCCTGCCCATGAAGGACAGGCCAAGGCAGCAGCACACCTGGAGGGGCTGGTGGCTCCCATGATCTCAGTTGATCTTTTTGCCGACGACACTGGAGGTCCAGAAAGGTTAAGTCACTTGCCCACTCGTATCCCCCAGCTCTAAGTTGCTGTGCCGGGAGGCCAAGCTTTAAGAGGAATAGGAACCGCACTCACCTGACAGGTGAGGGAAGACAGAGCCGCGAGAGACCAGAGAGAGGGGAAGAGGCTGGGGAGTGGGGATCAGGCACGGGCCAGGGGCTCTGCAGAATGTCTGCGCCACAGGAAGCGGCTCACAGCATACCTGTGGTTTGGCGGACCGGCCGCCGCGCCTCCCCGCCGCTGCCCGCGGAGCCGCCGTCTGGGGTGCTGGGGCCTGGATTCTGCTCGGGTCGGGTTCCACCCGTTCCCACCCCGGGGCGGGGTCACAGCAGCCTCACCCCGCGCCCTGTCTCCGGGCCCCTCCGCACCACGGACTAGGCGGCTTGGTCACGGGTAGGGTGATGGAACGGGAACACACCTGGGACGCGACCCTGGGGACGAACTCGGGGAGGGGAGGGGTCGGCCAGCGCCTCCTCCCACCTGGGTCTGGACGCCCTGGGGCGCCCGCTCCCAGCCAGTCTCCTCCGCCTCTGGGAGGAGGCCAGGCTGCCCCAAAACGCTGACTTGGACGAAATGGTGTTTTACGGCGATTTGTTGAAAAGGGGGGAAATCCTCGTTAAGGACTTGCAGCTGTCCAAACACGGCGTCTGTCCCGCCGCCGCCCGGGCTCAATCCCCTGAATCAGCGTCTCCTGCACGCGTCCCACCTCCGAGGCTCCGCGCCCCTGCCATCCCGGACCTCGTTCAGGCCACACCTCCAGAGAGGTCACCAGAGACGGTGATGGCTTGCCTAAGGTCACACAGCCAGTCATGGGCAGGCTAGCTGGAACCTTAGGACTCCTCTCCTCCTGGTCTTACACACACACACGCACGCACACGCACACACACACACACACACACACACACACACACACACACACACACACACACACACACACACACACACCCCAGCTTGGCCAACCAACCATCCTTGTTGGCAGATGAATCGTTCCCTTTGCTCCACACTTCTGGAGCGAGACTAGTTGGTGCAGAGACACTCTTCTTTTTTTTTTTTTTTTTTTTTTGGTTCTTTTTTTTTCGGAGCTGGGGACCGAACCCAGGGCCTTGTGCTTCCTAGGTAAGCGCTCTACCACTGAGCTAAATCCCCAGCCGGCAGAGACACTCTTCAAGTAGTCACCAGGGAAATGTTGGAGCGAGTCGTTGCTGTGTTCTTGACAATAGATGGATTGAGGTTGTCTGGCCTCAAACTTGCCAAGCAGTCAAGGATGACCTAGACATTTCTCTGCTCTTCTCGCCTCTGCCTCTGTCCCCACCACCCCGGGTCTCAGGCTACGTGTGTGTGCCACCTTAAGTCTGACGGTGAATTGAGCTGGTCACTTATTGTGGAGCCTCACTGTGTGCCAGCTTGGCCATAAGGGGACAGGGAGAGCAGGACATAAGAGCCAATCCTGGCTCCACAGACAGAGGCTGTGTGAGGCAGCCAATGGTCTGACTGGGCGTCTCCAGCATGCCAGAACAAGTGAGAGTTATCCAGGTGGAGCCGCACCAAGGCTCAGGGAATGCAGAGGCCACAAAGTCCCTGGGCCTGGCACACAGGCCCATACAGTGCCACCTCTAGGTCACTGGCTCTTTTTTTCCAGCCCTGAACAGCTCAGCCTCCCCTCCCCAGCCTTGTGCCTAGCCTGGCTGAAGACTTTTTCTTGCCACTCTCTGCTTGGCTGTCTGGGCCTGACTCTGACTCTTGGAATGTTCTAAGCTCCCATGGCAGGGAATCCTAGTGGTTACAGCCTTGGTTTGTCACAGGTTTCTGTCCCAACCCTGTCATCGCTGTCCCCCCAAGCTTTTGCCAGCATTATTGTGCTTCTCTGAGCCTCTGTCTCTTCATCTTGCAGACAGGCCTTGGGAGCACCTTCCTCATGGAAAAGGACACACACACACACACACACACACATACACACACACACACACACACACACACACACACACACACACACCAAAACCAACCAACCAAAAAAACCCAAACAACTTTATTTTTGAGCCAAACTTCCAGGTCATCCCGGACACAGCATTTAGGGGCTATTGCTTTCCTCACTCTCCAAAGACACACCTAGTATCAGACCTGGTCCCTGACTTCATGGAGGAAGTCTCTCTCACTCTCCCCCTTCCCCTCTCCCTTTCTCCCTTCGTCTCCCTCCCTCCTACTCCCCTCCCTCAGTGTTGGGTAGAAGTCATTGGAATGGGTACAGTAGGATCTATGGGGAGGTGTCAAAGTCCCTTCCTGTAAGACCCCATACTAAGCAGAACTCAAGGTTGCATAGCTCTGGGTGCTGGCCCTGCTCCTGGCTAGCACTGGGGCGTTTCCTTTGTTAGTATGCCTGCTTGGGGGCCTTCCTGTAGCACTAACCATGTGTAAGAAACAGGCTGGGCCTTTCCAGAGCCAGGTCTGTCCCAGGTCTCCTTGTGATGGTATCATGACCTTTAGGCCCTGGCCAACTTACCTTCCTCTAGTACCTGTTGTACACTTGGTTCTCTCCCCCCTGCTCCCCAACCCCTGCGTACCCGCCAGACGGAACACTCTGGCTCTAGACAGCTATGTACAGCCTGTCTCGGAGTGTTCCAACTCAGACAATCAATTCAAAAGGGCCCTGCCCTACCTGCTCAGGAGACGTGAGGAGTAGGGGCAGGGAACGGACTCCCCTGCCCAGGTTTAGGTTCTGCCTGTAGCTTTGTCATTGAGGACTTGAACCCATTTCCTCGTCTCTAGATCACAATAGCATCCTCATGGGCTGTCGTGAAGGTTACGTGTGAACTGTTCGGACTGCTTTGGGGCGATCCACCATCAGCAGCTAATAAAGCCACACCTGGGCAGGCAGTGGTGGCGCACACCTTTAGTCCTAGCACTCTGGAGGCAGAGGCAGATGGATCTCTGAGTTCGAGGCCAGTCTGGTCTACAGAATGAGTTCCAGGATAGTCAGGGCCACACACAGAAACTCGGTCTTAAAACAAAATAAATCAACAACAACACATAAGGCTGGAGAGATGGCTCAGTGGTTAAGTACATTGGCTGCTCTTCCAGAGGTCCTGAGTTCAAATCCCAGCAACCACATGGTGGCTCACAACCATCTGTAATGGGATCTGGTGCCCTCTTCTGGCATGCAGGTGTACATGCAGACACAAAACTCAAATCTTAAAAAGGAAAAAAAAGAAAAAGAAATTTTAAAAAGAAGAAGAAAAACAAAACAGAACAACAAAAACACAGCCCAACTGTACATTGCAGGCTCAGCCAGACCCGGTGCATTGTGGGCTCGCTGAGTCTTGGCATCAAATCACAGCCAATAAGACAGGTTCCTAGTGATGCCTCAGCTTCTGAGCAAGACTTTTATAGTCTAAGTAAGCATTTCTCCCCTCTCTCTCCCTCTTCCCTTCTTCCCTTCTCCTCTCCCTCCTCTCTCTGCTAAGAATGGATCCCATGGCGTCACACATGGAAGCTAGGGAAGTCCCTGTACCCTAGCCCCGAGATTCTCTTTCTGCCTCTATAGCTCAATGGTGAGTGTTACATGAACTCACTGGGCTCCGTGAGATCAGCTTGAGTTTGACACACAGGGACCCTAGTGTCGGGTGTTAGTTACTGTCAGGCCAAGGCTCAGCGAGAGTAGGGGTTCTTTGAGGTCACAGAGCTGGTTAAGTAGTGGAGCTGAGATTTGAACCTGGGAGCTGGGCAGTGGCTGCATAGACCTTCCCCACAGCTAAGAGAGATGAGAGGGCTGAGAGCTGCAGACAGACCCACATTAGAGAGGGTTTTGCCCCCTCAGGCCCAGACTAGGGATTCGTAGGAAGCACAGTCTTCCCTGGATCAGATCAGTGAGTTCCGGGACAGCCAGGGCCACACAGAAATCTTGTTTCAAAAAAAAAAAAAAAAAGAAAGAAAGAAAGAAAAGAAAAAACAAACAAAAAACAAACAAAAAATGACCCCCCCCAAGAAAACCCCAACTCTCCCCCCTCTAAAAATGACAGCCTATTGATGTGTAATTCGTGGATGTTACAATTAGTCCATTTAGATGCACAGTACAGCGTTGGCTCTGTGGCGAGGCTGGCAGACATGCTGCTGACAATGGAGGAAATCTTTGATTTAATCTCTAATAAAGCAAACCAGGCTCAGTGGTTCACACCTGTAGTCCCAGCACTCAGGAGGCAGAGTTGGGCGCATCAGAAGTTCAAGGTCGGCCTGGAGAGATGGCTCAGTGGTTAAGAGCATTGGCTGCTCTCCCAGAGGTCCTGAGTTCAATTCCCAGCAACCATATGGTGGCTCACAACCATCTGTAATGGGATCTGATGCCCTCTTCTGCTGTGTTTGAAGACAGCAATAGTGTACTCATATATAATAAATCTTAAAAAAAAAGTTCAAGGTCATTCTCAGCTATGTCGTGAGTTTAAATGCCAGCTTGGGATACATGAGAATCTGTCTCAAAAAAAATTAAGGTACAGTGCAGTTTTTATTTTTATTTTGAGACATAGTCCCACTATATAGTCCTTACTGACCTGAAACTCACTACGTAAACCAGGCTGGCCTTGAACTCACAGAAATGTGCTTGTTTCTGACTCCCGAGTGCTCGGATTAAAGATGTGTGCCACCATGCCAAGCTTAAGTTTTAATTATTTAATATCATATATGTGGGTGTTTTTCCTACATGGATATCCATATTAGCACTGCTTGATACTAGAAGTGGCCAGAAGAGGGCGCTGGATTCCCCTAGAACTGGAGTAATGTGTCTTTGGGCCACGTGAGTGCTGTGAGTGGTCCGTAGAGCCAAGCTTGGGTCCTCTGGAAGAGCAGCCAGTGCTGACCACTGAACCATCTTGCCAGGCCTTAGGATTACAGTCTCTGCTACCAAACCCGGCTCCCAATCAGTTTTCAAACATTTCATTACTCCTGTGGAGAAGGCCATGTCTGTGAGGATCATTTCCCATATCCCCCTCCTTCAGCCCTCAACAACCCCTGATCATCCTGTCTCTATGGATTGCCTAGTCTAAGCATGAAATGGATTCAGAGCTGGGATGGAACTTAGCTGGTTAAGTACAAGTGAAGCTCTGGGTTTGATCCTGAGCCCACCCACTGAATGTTACCCTCCATGTCAGAACTTGTTTTTAATTCAGGATATTTATTGCACAGAAAATATGTGCCACCTTCTTTTTAATCTATGTGTGGAAGGGGATGCAGGGGGTGCATGAGCGCACACACAGAGAGGCACATGTTGTTTGTTAGTTTGCTTTTGAGACAGGGTTTCTCTGTGTAGCCCTACCTGTCCTGGAACTCACTGTAGTTCAAGGCTGGCCTCAAACTCACAGAGATCCTCCTGCCTCTGCTTCCCCAGTGCTGTGATAAAAGATGTGCACCACCTCGCTTCACCTGGCCTTTTTTTTTTTAAGTTTAAACTTTTTTTAAACTATTTTTTAAAAAAAGATTTATTTATTTTATTCATAGATAGCTGTGAGCCACCATGTGGTTGCTGGGAATTGAACTCAGGACCTCTGGAAGAGCAGTCAGTGCTCTTAACCTCTGAGCCATCTCTCCAGCCCAAGTTTAAACATTTTTTTAAAGATTTTAAAGATTTATTTATTCATTTGTTATATATGAGTACACTGTAGCTGTCTTCAGACACGGCAGAAGAGGGCATCGGATCCCGTTACAGATGGTTGTGAGCCACCATGTGGTTGCTGGGAATTGAACTCAGGACCTCTGGAAGAGCAGTGAGTGCTCTTAACCGCTGAGCCATCTCTCCAGCCCCAAGTTTAAACATTTTTAAAAATGACATTTTTATTTCATGTGGCTGCGTGCCCTGCCTGCATGTGTCTGTGTGCAGTGCCCACAGTGGCCAGAAGAGGGCATCAGATCCCTGGAACTGGAGTTTGAGATGGCGATGGGGTCAGCCACAGTGTATAGGTAGGTGCTGGGAATCAAACCTGCGTCCTATGGAAGTACAGCCCTTGCTCCTAACTGCTGAGTCATCTCTCCAGCCCCTGCAGTCACCTTATTTGTCTTCTGTTCCAAGGGAGTGTCTTTGGGAAGAGTGTGCTTATATATTCTTTCCTGACGCTGTTTTGTGACAATGACTTCTCTTAAGGACATACTTTTGGAAAAGATCACTTCTTTAGTCTGGGAATTTGTTTCAGCTGGAAAATCCTTGCTTGGCATGTGCAGAGCCCTGGGTATAACCCCTAGCACCCATAAAACTGAGTTTGGTGGATCACACCTATCATGCCCAAGTAAGGGCAGGGGTCAGGAGTTCTAAGTCATCCTTGGCTGTCTGCCAAGTTGACACTAGCTTGGATTACATGAGAACCTGTCAGGAGGAGGAGGAGGGGGGAGGGGAGGAGGGGGAGGAAGAAGAGGAGCAGCAGCAGCAGCAGCAGCAGCAGCAGCAGCAGCAGCAGCAGCCGCCGCCGCCAAGTGTGGTGTTGTGCAACTGTAACCCCAGCAGGTAGAAGCAGGAAGATCTTGACAAGCTTGAGGCCAGCCTGGTCTATGTAGTTCTGGCCAACCAGAATCACACAGTGAGACTGTCTCAAAAACAAAACAAAGAGGGAGGGAGGGTTTCAGAATACCTGCAGCTAGGGGAGATGGAGATGGGGTGGGTGGGGGTGGGGAGCAGACCTAGCTGGAAGGACTTGACCCAAGAGCTAGGATTGGACCTGAGCCTGGGCAGGGGGCCAAGAGATGGAAGACGGCAAGGAAGGAGGGGATAAGCTGGGAAAGGTTTAGATACTGAGCCCATGAATCGAGATTCTTCCTGAAGGCATCAACAGCTGTTTTGACTGAGAAAATGAAAAGAAGGCAACATCTCATTTAAGAATTTGTGAAACGGGGCTGGAGAGATGGCTCAGCGGTTAGGAGCACCCGACTACTCTTCCAGAGGTCCTGAGTTCAATTCCCAGCAACCACATGGTGGCTCACAACCATCTGTAAAGAGAACCAATGCCCTCTTCTGGTGTATCTGAAGACAGCTACAGTGTATTTATATATAATAAATGAATAAATCTTAAAAAAAAAAAAGAATTTGTGAAACGAACCGGAGAGATGGTTCAGAGGTTAAGAGCACTGGCTGCTCTTCCAGAGGTCCTGAGTTCAATTCCCAGCCCTCATCTCACATCTGTCTGTAACTCCAGGTCCAGGGGATCTGACACCTTCATACAGGCAAAACACCATGGTGACTCACAACCATCTATAATGAGAGATCTGGCGTTCTCTTCTGGCATGCAGGAAGAATGAATCCGTATTCATAATAAATAAATAAATCTTAACAAAAAAGAATTTGTGAAGTTAGGCAGTGGTGGCACACACATTTAATTCGCGAACTTAGGAAACAGAGGCAGGCAGATCTCTGTGAGTCTGAGGCCAGCCTGGTCTACATACTAAATTCCAGGACAGCCAGGGCTACACTGAGAAACGAGCAAACAATAGAATTTTCTGTCACCTGCATGGGGTAACAGAGGGTTGTAAGCTGACATTTGGGTGTTTGGAGTGGAACCTGGGTTATCTGGAAGAGCAGTCAATGCTCATAACTTCTCAGCGATCGCCCCAGCCTCTACGCCCAGCTACGACCAGTTTTTTCTTTTTTAATTTATTTTATGTTCTTTGGTGTTTTGCCAGCATGTACGTCTGGGTGAAGGCATCAGATCCCCTGGAACTGGAGTTACAGACAGATGTGAGACAGATGTGGGTCCTGGGAATTGAACCTGGGTCCTCTGGAAGAGAAGCCAGTGCCCTTAACCTCTGAGCCATCTCTCCAATCCTATGCCCAGTTTTAAAAAGCATTTCTTGGGGACACACAAAATGGCTCAGGAGGTAAGGGCTCTTGTGAGAAGCCTTATGACTTGAGTTTGATCCCTGGAACCTACATGGTAGAAGGAAAGAACTGTAGGTCCATGTAGGTTGTCTGCTGACTGTCACATTCATGTGTGCCCCTCCCTCAAATAAGTTAGCAAAAATGTAGTTTAAAAGGCATTTTTAAAAAGCGGTGCCTTGTGTGGAGAGCGTGCATTGTTCTAGCATTGAGGTTAGGCTTGCCTTCATGGGTGTGTGTGTGCTGTATTGGATAATGTAACGCCAGGAACGTTTGCATCCAAGACCCCTGTAGACATATTACCCTGTTTTATTTGCTCCAACTCCTTCTCTGGTGAGCGTAGCATTGAAGATGGCAGAACCTAGGCCTTGTTCTCTGAGCTCAGCTAAGTGCTATGGATAGCTGTCAGAAGGCGTTTTGGAGGACAGGGGCTTGGAGGCTAAATAGACGGTAAAACTGGGACCCAGGATTAAGGGGCTCCTGGGGCCTTGGAGTTGTCTTGTAAGGAGTCCTGGGTGAAAGGATAAGGGCTGCAGAGAGAGGAAGGGAAGGCGGGGCTCAAGATAAGGCATTGGCTTCTGGGAGTATGGAGTCCAGAAGGACATCACTGTGACGGAGAATCACAAGGATCCAAGTCAAGTCCTTGACCTGTCTCCCCTGTATCATCTGGATACTGGGGGTGGCAGTGACACCGATACACCCGTGTCGAGATGAGAGTTTATATCTCTGGGCTGGAGAGATGGCTCAGTGGTTAAGAGCACTGTCTCTCTTCCAGAGGTCCTGAGTTCAAATCCCAGCAAACACATGGTGGCTCACAACCATCTGTAAGGGGATCCAATGCCCTCTTCTGGTGTGTCTGAAGGCAGCTACAGTGTACTTCTATATAATAAATAAATAGGGCTGGAGAGATGGCTCAGCGGTTAAGAGCACTGACTGCTCTTCCAGAGGTCCTGAGTTCAGTTCCCAGCAACCACATGGTGACTCACAACCATCTGTAATGGGATCTGATGCCCTCTTCCGGTGTGTCTGAAGTGTACTCATATACATAAAATAAATAAATAAATAAATCTTTAAAAAAGAGTTTACAGGGGTTGGGGATTTAGCTCAGTGGTAGAGCGCTTGCCTAGCAAGCGCAAGGCCCTGGGTTCGGTCCCCAGCTCCGAGGGAAAAAAAAAAAAGAGTTTACATCTCTGAAGAGCTCCGGTGGTAGGTGGTACTTGGCAGAAAGCTGGCCTGCATTTGGATGGTGGGGCCCTCATCTTGAAAAGGTTCCCTTTAGCAAGGGATGTGCTCAGGTTGAGCTGGGCTTCCAAGGTCCTTTCTGGTTGCTGATACTCGGCTGGGGGAGACTGGTTAGGCTTGGAAGAGGCTTAGCAGACAGTATATAGAGACCAGTGACTTTGAGATTTACTTTTGAATAACAAGAGCCTGTGGTCCTGGTGGCTGGTTTGGTGACAGCCTTCCTCCTTCTCCCTGCAGCACATCCACAGACGCCATGCAGGGGGCTCTGATGCCCCTGCCTTCGCTGCTGTTGTTGCTGTTGGGGTGTGGGCCAAGAGTGTCCTCTGGCGGTGGAGCTGGCGGCGCAGCTGGCTATGCCCCGGTAAAGTATGTGCAGCCCATGCAGAAAGGACCAGTGGGACCGCCTTTCCGAGAGGGCAAGGGCCAGTACCTGGGTGAGAGCCTCTCTCTACTCAACCATACCTAAGACCTCCCCCCGCCCCTAAATCCCTCCAGACCCTCCAGACCACAGCTCCTCCATGTCCAGCTGAGATCTTCCCACCTCTATTTATTCTTCCTTGGGCTGGTCCAGGGATTCTCAGTTTTAGAGGGCCGGAAACTGGCTGTGGTTGGCTGGTGCAGGCGGTCTTCACATGGGGGTGGGGCCGGGCTGGAGGGCGGATAGGTAATGAAGCAGCTTGACTGGTCTGTAATGCGGGTTATTGGCGCCACCTGGTGGTCGTATGGTGACCACGTCTTGCAGCCATAAATATTCTAAGTTCATTGGGCAAGGCCTGTCCGGGAAGTTGGGTACAGGGAGCCCTGGATGAGGACAGGTGCAGTGCGCCCAAGATAGCAACTGGACAGCTCTGGACTCCCTCCACTACGGAGGGACAGCTCTGGGAGTGTTCTGTATGGGCAGATACAAAACCTGTTCCTCCACAGTGCTCTGCACATTGCCATGGGGGAATGGATAGATGAAATACCAGACTTCCATTGTCCAGGTCCCTGACTGTCTCCTCCTCTCTCTTTCAGAAATGCCTCTACCGATCCTGCCAATGGACTTGAAAGGAGAGCCAGGCCCCCCTGGGAAACCGGGACCTCGGGGTCCCCCTGGGCCTCCTGGTTTCCCAGGAAAACCAGGCACTGGAAAACCTGGGGTCCATGGACAACCAGGCCCTGCTGGGCCCCCTGGCTTCTCCAGGATGGGCAAAGCTGGTCCTCCAGGGCTTCCAGGCAAGGTTGGACCACCAGGGCAGCCAGGGCTGCGGGGGGAGCCAGGGATACGAGGAGACCAGGGTGTCCGGGGGCCCCCAGGACCCCCTGGCCTTCCTGGTCCTTCAGGTATTACTGTCCCTGGAAAACCAGGTGCCCAGGGAGCTCCAGGGCCTCCAGGATTTAGAGGGGAGCCAGGACCCCAGGGAGAGCCTGGACCCCGAGGAGATAGGGGCCTCAAAGGGGATAATGGAGTGGGCCAACCAGGGTTGCCTGGGGCCCCTGGGCAGGCAGGTGCCCCTGGGCCTCCTGGGCTGCCTGGTCCAGCTGGCTTGGGAAAACCAGGTTTGGATGGGTTACCAGGAGCCCCTGGAGACAAGGGTGATTTGGGGCCCCCTGGGGTTCCAGGCTCTAGGGGAGAGCCAGGAGCTGTGGGTCCAAAAGGGCCTCCTGGGGTAGATGGTGTGGGGATACCAGGGGCAGCGGGGGTGCCAGGGCCACAGGGTCCAGCAGGGGCTAAAGGGGAGCCAGGGCTCCGGGGCCCACCTGGCTTGATAGGCCCTGTGGGCTATGGGATGCCAGGAAAACCAGGACCTAAGGGAGACAGGGGCCCGGTTGGGGCCCCAGGCCTCTTAGGAGACAGAGGTGAGCCAGGAGAGGATGGGGAGCCAGGGGAACAGGGTCCACAGGGACTTGGGGGTCCACCTGGCCTTCCTGGATCTGCAGGGCTTCCTGGTAGACGTGGGCCCCCTGGGTCAAAGGGAGAGGTAGGACCTGGAGGTCCACCAGGCGTGCCTGGCATTAGAGGTGACCAAGGGCCTAATGGCCTGGCTGGTAAGCCTGGGCTCCCTGGTGAGAGGGGACTTCCTGGGACCCAGGGACCCCCTGGACCAACTGGCCCCAAGGGTGAGCCAGGTTTTACAGGTCGCCCTGGGGGGCCAGGGGTGGCAGGAGCCCTAGGTCAGAAAGGTGACTTGGGCCTTCCTGGGCAGCCTGGCTTGAGGGGTCCCTCTGGAATCCCAGGACTCCAGGGCCCAGCTGGCCCTATTGGGCCCCAGGGTCTTCCAGGCCTGAAGGGTGAACCAGGCCTTCCAGGGCCTCCTGGAGAGGGAAAAGTCGGGGAGCCTGGCTCTGCGGGTCCCACAGGGCCCCCTGGAGTCCCTGGCTCCCCAGGGCTCACAGGTCCTCCTGGGCCCCCTGGGCCTCCTGGGCCTCCTGGTGCCCCCGGAGCCTTGGATGAGACTGGTATTGCCGGCTTGCATCTGCCCAATGGTGGCGTGGAGGGGGCTGTACTGGGCAAAGGAGGCAAGCCGCAGTTTGGGCTCGGTGAGCTGTCAGCCCACGCCACTCCAGCCTTTACCGCTGTGCTCACTTCCCCGTTCCCTGCCTCGGGCATGCCAGTTAGGTTTGACCGGACTCTCTACAATGGCCACAGCGGCTACAACCCAGCCACTGGTATCTTCACCTGCCCCGTGGGAGGCGTCTACTACTTTGCTTACCACGTGCATGTCAAGGGCACCAATGTGTGGGTAGCCCTGTACAAGAACAACGTGCCCGCCACCTACACATACGACGAATACAAGAAGGGCTATCTGGACCAGGCCTCCGGAGGGGCTGTGCTCCAGCTGCGGCCCAACGACCAGGTGTGGGTGCAGATGCCGTCAGACCAGGCCAATGGCCTCTACTCCACTGAGTACATCCATTCTTCCTTCTCAGGGTTTTTGCTCTGTCCTACATAACCCGTGGGGGGCCCTGCTGCCCCGGCCTCCTCCTCTTTAGCGATAGAGACCTTTCCAGTTACAGAGATCTCCATTGGAAAGAAAATCGAAAGCTGAACAGAGGCAGCGGTGGCCTCGGCCCGAGAAGACTGACCTGCTCTCTGTAGGCTGAAGTCGTTTCTGGAAGAGGTTGGCCTAATTTCCTTTCCCCAAGGCGCACTGTGGGCGTTGTACCCCTGCTTTGGATCTGCCTGGTCTGCAGGCAGCGCCCCAGAGCACTCAGCCCGGGCCCCCTCGTGAGTCCTGGAAGCTGCTGGGAGAGAGATGGCTTTCCTGTTGGCCTGAGATGGCATGGAATGAGCCCAGGGCTTCCTGTGTTCTCTGGGTCTCTTCCAGCTCCCCAGGAGCTCCAGCACACGGCATTAGGTTCTCTGAGGTTTTTGTTTCCTTTTGGGAGAAAGGAAGAAGGGGATGGGGACCATGGAGGCAGTCCATGTGGATAGATGCCTGGAGTGATGTGAGCTCAGACCTGTCCTGGCGGGGACTGTGGTATGGCGCTTGCTCCTGGCCTCTGGAAGACTCCTGAAGCAGCCATCTGTGGAGATCTGTGAGGGGACACAGATCAGGGGACAAGCTGATCACTCTGCTGCCTCCCTGGCTATCTCCACTGGCTCTGCATGAGCGTGGATAGCCATGGGCTGAGGTGGGACTGTGTTTACACAGATTGCAGAGCCAACCAGGGCGGATGATCAAGCAAACATGATACCCCTCCCTTTTTCTCTCACCTGCTGGGGGTGGGGTAATTCTCTCCTTATCAGACTGTTAGGGGATGCTTGGCAACCCCAAACGAAGTGTCTTCGAGGCAGAGCGCCTCCCATCGGGCCCCCTGAACAGAGGCACACAAGCTTGTGGGTGAAGACTTCTGTTTCTCCTTAATAAGAACCATGCTGTGGGTACTTAAGTGTCTACTAGAGGAGCTCATCTGTGGGCACTTCCTCTCTCTCTGCCCTCTGCTTCCAATTTCCTGTTCTAAGCAGTGTAGGGCCCAGGAGGCTAAGGCTCTGAAAGGAAGGATACCAGCAGGCCCCACTGGAATGAGCTGGCTCTAGAGGCTTCTACCATCCTCTCTCATTAGGAGGCTCCTGCAGGAAACAGTCAGGCCAGCTTCCCAGCTGGGCTCAGTGCTGGGGGGTAGGGGTGGACGTTCTTGCCTAGCTAAGGATGGCTGCTTTCTCTGTAGTTCATGATCTTCCTCCGCCCTCACTTAGCCTACTTCCCTGACAGAGTGAATCTGGGACATCAGATAGGCAACCCACCTTGTGCTCCAATTTGGGCACATTCAACTGCCCGTGCTGACAGACCGAGGGAGGATGAGGGCCTAGCCCCCTACCTGGCCTACAACCTCAAAGCAGCCTTAGTGGACTGCTCACTTCAGTTTCCAAAGGGGGAATCTGCCTGGGATCGATTCTGTGTGCTTTTTTCCTTCCACACCCAAGAGAACCAGCTAGAGTCTCAGAGCATCCTTGTTGGGCATTTTCAGTGTCCTCCTTCCCCGGGTCAAAGCCACTAATCTGATGGTCAGAGGTTAATCCGCTCCCAGAGGGAGCCCTGAAAGATGGCTCACAGCAGACCCCATCCCGAAAGCCTTTAGGAAAGGATTCTGAAATGTTCGTGGATTGGAGCTGTAAGTGTCTCTGACCAGCTTTGACAGTGACAGCTTTAACTACGACAACTACACTTACTTTATGCATTTGAATATTTTGGTTCCTTTTTTTTTTTTTTCTTTTTAAAGATTAAGGTTTTCCACTCGGGATTTCATTTCTAACCTGGTGTACGAAGTTCCTCTCTACTTACCACGTACCCCATGTCAGGTTCAGGGAAAAATGCACCGGGGAAATCAGAGAAAATGGGATTTCTTTTTGAAAAGAAAACTACATTCCTGTTACTGACCACCCCCCCAATAAAACCTGTTGTAGAAACACATGCTGTGACTCTGGCCTCCGTACAGACATGTTTCAGTGGCATCCAGGTGCTTCGCTGGCCCCTCGAGGAAGTCGCTACAGCTTCTCACTCAGGCTCCTGAGGGTCGTTAGAACCACTCGCTGCTCCCTCAGCGCCACCTGGCATTCTATGAAACCAAAGAAGGGCAGTGGCTGGAGCTGGACTGAACTTTGTCGAAACTCCTGTAAGCTCTCAGGAGCAGTGGAGCATGACGGTTGGTGCAGGATCCCAAGGGCCAAGTTACAACATCTGATATAAATTATGAATGAAATTGTGAATCTTTGGTCCTGAGGATGGGCTTGTGCTAGGCCACATGCAGAGGACGGGGTAGAGGGCACTGTGCTGTGCAGAAGTACCTGTTTACAGCTTGCTATGCACAGAAGCAGCGTGCTCATGTCCTTGGCTCTGAGGATCTGGTCCATCAGACCTGATAAAAGCCACTTCCTGCTATCTGCCTACCCTGAGAGAACCTCAGCTTGGTTGGAAGCCAACTGCCTGACGGTCATGAAACCTCAGGCCAACCACTGAGCTGGCTGCACAACCTTGTCCCCTCACTGAACCTGGAAGGATGCTCAGAGATCATCCTCATCATTTGTGGGGAGGTGTCAACTGTCTTCTTTGGTTGGTTTTTGAGACAGGGTCTAACTCTGTAGCTATGGCTGTCCTGGAACTCACTCTGTAGACCAGGATAGCCTTGAACCCAGAGATCTGCCTGCCTCTGCCTCCTGAGTGCCAGGATTAAAGGCATGGGCCACTATGTCCAGTTTCAACTGTCCTTTATAAAAGATGCAGGCCAAGGCCGTCAGGCTGGGCCTCAGGCTACAGGAGGCATACATTGGGATGAACTGAGATGCCCACCTAGGGTGATAACGATTTCTATTAAAGGCAGGTACACTGCACCTCCTATAGGGGTCCCTTTCCTGGTTCAGCTAGGCCTGGGCTGTTTGAGGAAGAACAATCAGTTTCTACCCAATGTCTCAGGCAAAGCATTCATCCACATGCCTGGACAACACTGTGTGTGACCTCCAATAAGAAAAGTCACTGACCATGCCTACTCTGCCCTTCCTGGGGTCCCAGTACTGGAAAAGTACAGTCCAGACAGGGTGTTACCACTTATAGACAATCTACCAGTGGAGACAGAAACAGGACATGCTGGGACTTACAAAAAACTGTTTATTGCTGTGACAGCCACCAGAAGCTGTCAAGGAGCCCATTGCTGTGAGGGGCCAGGCAGCCAGTGGATGGGCTGAACGCCAGTCTCACGAGTCAACCAACCTGCTGCTGGCCCCGCCCACCCAGCAATAGGCTGTCACACTGATTAAAACCCAACCAGGAGATAGGAAACCCCCATAGGTTCACCTTCCTAGGTCTCATGACCTAGACGAAGAAGAGTGCCCCAAATACCCCTCCAAAATAAGACCTGCCCTGGTCCCTCATATTTCTGAGGATCCTGGGGTGTCATACAGCCCTGCAGCAAGCCAGAGTTGCAGCCCCAAGGAGGTACCAGCTCCTCTCTGTTCCACAGGCTGTCCCAAGACTCCAGCCCCAAGGTAATTCAGCCTGCCCTCTAGGAATGCAGGGCGGGCGAGTCAACCTAAGGGAACTATGGTTTGCAATCTGAGTCGTCCTTGGGTCCTGATGGTTCTGTCAGTACCACTGAAGCTGTGGCCCTCAGGGACTCTCTTGGAAGACTCGGTGTAGGCTCTGGGCCAGGACATCTGTCTCCTCATAGCCCTCACAGCTCTGCTGCCAGCTCTCCGGCACCTGTTCCACCCCATAGTAAGCTCCAGCAATGGCCCCAGCCATGGTGGCTATGGTGTCTGTGTCCCCACCAAGAGAGATGGAGTAGATGAGAGTCCTCTGGAGACTGTTGAAGGTGGAGGGGATCTCAGGATCAGGCTCCATGCAGCGCAGGAAGCAGTAGATGGCGGTGGGCACAGACTCAAAGGCAGCGATTCCATTCCCTGTGAGAAAGCCGGGGCATAGGAACATGACCTGCTTCCCGCCCCGCACTCCCAGCTTTGCAGGGCCATGCCTGAGTGAGACCTCAGCACTATACAGACTACTCGGGACCCACCAAGCCTGCTGCTGGCCAGGCAAGGTCCCACCTAGTCCTGTGCTTGGCTTTGACTCTTGCTCTCTCCTAGGGCTGTTGAGGGGGGAGTCACCGTGAAGGACTCCACACAGTGCCCAGGTTACCAGGCAAATTTACAGCCATAACCACACTAGGGGACAAATTGGCTGCCAGTTGCCTTCTCGGGGATACTGGTCCTCAAGGCTGCAGGTACCATGTTCATAGCCCAGCCAGGGGCCCTGCCAAGAGGAGCTCTAGCTGCCCCAGCAGCCCCATGGTCGGCTGGGGTACATTACTCAGGGTCCACCCACCTAGCTCAGACACCACTTCCTCTCGGCTCACCGCGTCCTGGTCCAGCAGCTCTCCCACCTTCTTCAGCCTGCTGGAGTACGGGCGCTCCTCCATACCCAACCTGGGGTTGGGAGGCAATTTCAGAAAGGTCGGCGTGAGCAGGCAGATACAGACAGGGGATCGAACTCAAAAGAGGAGCTGGGGACATCAGGCCCCATGCAGGCGCGTGGGCCGTAATGGTGTTGGGAGGGCAGAGGTATTTTGTTGTCTGAGACACTGAGGACCACGAATCTTTTGAGGAAAAGGGGCCTCTTCTAACCACTCCATTAAGTTCCCCGTGAAGAGGAAGGTCTGGCTTTGCGGCAATGGCAGACACCCGCCCCTGCCCTGTACACTCTGTGACCTGCCTCAGGCCTCGCTCCAGCCTATACTCACTCCTTGGCATCCAAGACTGACTGGGCATCACCTTCCAGCTCCTCCATGTGGCCCAGAAGCTGCTCGAGGAAGTGCTCACTGGATGATACACCCTGCAGCGCTAGGTGCACAGCCAGGGCCTGCAAGATGGCACCGTTGTAACCCAGGGAAGAGGCATGGGTCAGCTGAGCTGAGAGCCGGGCAAACTATGGAGAGGAGGAACCACTGTCACATCTCCACAGACAGAATTGGGAAAGGGGACTCTGACCAGCCTGCCCAGTACCTTCTGCACATCTTGGACACTGTGATAGGCCAGCGGGATGCCAGCTACCCGCATGGCTCCCCCATTGCCATAGGAGCCCTTTCCATTGAACTGGGCCCGGGCAGGTTCATACACATCACGGCACTTTGGATTCAGGAGTTTCTTGAAGACAGTGATGACTCCGGCCCCATACCCTCTGTCAGGGTCCTTCTTGTATTCTTGGGCAAACCTAAGAGAAGGGGGGTAGGTGAGAGTTTCAAAAGTGCTTCAGGGTTAGAAGGAAAGGCCGGGCTGGGTTGGAAGGCGCTAGGCGCCGAGGGCATGTGTTTGTACCAACAATGTTGTCAGATTCTTAGCTTGGGAAGTGGATGTTACCCAAAGAGAGGGTTCTACTGGGGGAGGGGTGCTGGGCACACACAGGGTCCTGCTGAGAGAGGGGTGCTGGGCACACACAGGGTCTGGGGGAAGGGTGCTGGGCACACACAGGGTCCTGCTGAGAGAGGGGTGCTGGGCACACACAGGGTCTGGGGGAGGGGTGCTGGGCACAGACAGGTATTATTCCTCTCCAGGCCTGTCTGGATTCATGCCAGGGTTACGTCCCTCACCTGTGAGCCATGTCCACCTCGTCGAAAGCCTCCTTGGCCAGCAGGGACTGCACCATGGCCCTGGTCATGGCGGTGTCATCTGTGTAGTACAATGTTTCTGTAGGGAAAAAGGTGGTAGAATGAGAGCAACCCACAGGGCTCCAGTGGAATGAATGCTCGTTCCTCTTGGCGGCCCAGCAGCTGACCTCTATGATGACCCGAGTGTGACCTCTTACCCCTTCCTCCTACAATCTAGGAAGTCTCCAGATCTCAGCCTCGGGATCTTCAGCAACTGTCTCTTACAAGGCAGTCATGGCGCCCTGCTGATTTCTGAAGGGAAACCTTCCACTTCCTCCTTCACTACTCACCATCTTAATGTGACCTGCTTGGGCTGCATTCCCATCTCAAGTGTGGCTTTACTCATTGCCACAATCTAAGTAGGACATTGCCTACTTCCTTTTAGCTCATGGGATCTGTACACAAACCTTTCCCAGCTTGCTCCCCTTCTTCCTTGCTGTCTCCCATCTCTCGGCCCCCTGCCCAGGCTCGGGACCAATTCCAGCCCTTGGGTCAAGTCCTTCCAGCTGGTCTGCTCCCCACCCCCTCCCACCCCATCCCCATCCCCACTAGCTGCAGGTATTCTGAAACCCTCCTCCTTTAAATCTGTATTTGTATGGGTATTTTTGCCTTCAGGTATGTTGTGTACCACACTCATGCCTGGTACCAAGGGAACCCAGAAGAGAGTGTCAGACTCCTTGCATCTAGAGTGACAGACTGTTGTGAACTGCCACGTGGGTGCTGGGAATTGGACCTGGGTGCTCCGGAAGAGCAGCCAGTGCTCTTAACCGATGAATCATCTCTGTAGCCACTTTTGTTTTTGAGACAGGGAGAGTCTCACTGTCTGTAGTTCTGTCTCGCCCAGAACTGTGTAGATCAGGCTGGCCTCAAATTTGCTGAGCTCTTCCCGCCTCTTTCTCATAAGTGCTGGTCGCAGGTGTGTGACATCACATTCATTATGTTCTGGTACTTTTAACATGCCATACTCAAAGAGGCTACTAATCTGCTAGGACCACCTTTGTTTCACTGAGAGAAGGCAGTTACCGAGAATGGACTCTTCTAATGAGTGCCTCCTGGATCCTTCAAATGGTCAGTAGCTCAAACTCCATTGTAGCTCAAACTCCATTTTCCCTCTTCTTAGGTGGCCCCTGTGTCCCACCTTCATAGCTATAAACACATTCCTAGTCTCTGCCAGCCTGGTCAAGGGTAAAGGCCACCCTTGCTCACTGGGGTTAGGGGTGCTCTTTCCTCTTCTCTCTGTATCCTCACTACATCTCTGTCCTCCCTCCGCTTGCTCTGTGCCCTGGTCTTCCTGAAGGAGCCACTCTTCCTTAGACCCCATGCAGGGTCTGACCTCCTGCCTAGTTAGATGGCAACTCTAAGGCATCCATCTCGTATTGTCAGTCCCTTATTTAGGGCTGGGCTCCAGACTCAAGTTGCAATGTCTGTAGAGACTGGAGCAAAAGAACCTCTTCTGCAGTGCTTGCTACTGGAAAAGGACTGCCAAAGTGAACCACCCCCAAAAGGATTCTCAAGGCCAAGAGGAACCAAGCAAGCCAGTTAGGAGTTGGGCTGAGCTCCGGAATTTAGCACTGCCTGAGGCCAGGACGTCCTTTGGACTGCTCATTGGCTCTTTCCACTCAGACCTTCTTAAATTGGATTTTCTGCAGACACAAGAGTCCCAACTACCACTCAACCTAAAACACACCCTTTTTCATCTTACCAAACCACAATGAAATAAAATATTATTATATAACATTATATATAAACATATATATAAATGTTATAGCCTTATTTCTGTTTCCTTTAACACCCGTTTTACATGTTCTCGTCCCACTCGACACGGTTTTCTGGGTCCAGACTACCTCGACTTTTCTGTAACACACCAGTGACTCCACCTTGAAATTCTTTCCTCTAGTTTTGTTATCATTCTTCCTGCTTCTCGAAGCACATCTGTTCTTCCTCAGCTCCTTCCCCTACCTCTAAATGCCTCTTAACTTTAGGTGTCCTCTAGGGTTCTGGCGACGGTTCCCTTCTACTATGCTACATGGTGTCCAAGAAGAACCTAGTCCTCTGCTGACATCTGGACCCAGAGTCGGAGGACAAGTTGTCTATGTAAGGGGAAAGGAAGGGGCATGTCTTAACAAGCTGGGGACAAGCCCCGCCGACGCAGACGCACACATCGGGCCAGCATCTTTAGAAAGCTGGTCACGACGGAGCTGAGCACGCGGGATCTGGCTCTAGCCAAGTTTTTAGGCGAGGTTTGTGCTCTGATAGTTGACATGGCTGGAGACCTACTACCGGGAGAGCTGGAGAAAACCAACCCGGTTGCAGAGGCCTTCACTTCGGCAGCTTCGTGTACGCGCGCGCCCCCTAATCTCGGTCCCCTCGCCCCGGGGTGGTGCCCCGCCCACCTGTCCGCGCGCTGCCCGGCGTGCCCGGGTCTGGCTCCAGGCTCTGAACGTGACTCAGGACAGACGTCAGGCTGACGGTATCGTGTGCCTCGAAGACAGCGCCCACGCAGTCTCCCAGCAGCGCGCCCGCCAGGCAGCCTCGGAAGCGCGAGAGGGAGCGGGCCGCACCAGCTCCGCCGCCGCCCGCCGCCGTCATCGCTGCCGCTGCCGCAGCCGCCGCCGCCGCCATCCGCGCGCGGACTAATCGCCACTTCCGGCGCCGATGCTGCGGCCACCTTAATCGTCTCCTCTCGCGGTCCACAGCGCCCCCTTGTGGCCTGGAGTCTCAGCCTACGTCCCACCCCACAGCGCCGCCTAGCGGCTAGGGGTTGTAGCGCCCCGCGAGTACTCGCACGCTTCGCTTTGGCGCTCCCTACCTTCCCATTTGTAAAATCGGGCAGACAGCTCCCTAAAGTCTCGCGGAGGACCCTTTGAAAAGCACCTGAACAAGAATGTTCAAAGCCACTGCTGCCCGCGGGCGAGCACCTTATCTTTACACCCGCATTTCTTCTGGAGTCACTTTGGACTCCATCCCCCGAGTGGACGCTCACTCGGTCATCCACCCTCCTGGGTAGCAGAGAAGAGCCTGACTTGAGAACTCCATCTTTATTATTGTACTGTCCACTCATCACTTCCCCCACCCCACAACCTTACGTCTTCCCTCAGCCGCCAGAGTCTAGTTTAGCTCCAGCTGGCAGGTTTTGAGTGGACTCAGTGTGCGGTTTGTCGTGCGCGTGAAGGTGTCCACCTGGGGCACAAATTTCTCAGCCGGCACGGTCAGCTTGCGTCGGATGTCCATACACTTGGTGTCCAAGAGCATGGTGTTGGTCTTGCACGCAATATCAGCCTGAATCCGGGCCAGGTGCTTGAACAGGGCATCCAGAGCATCCCTGTAGAGGAGGCATCGAGAGCTCACAGCCTTACATCAGGCTGCAGGGGCCAGGTCATCTCACTAGCATAAAGTCCAGAGGGACCAGCAGGCAGTAGGACCCCATGGTTGGGTAGTGCCTCCCACCCTTCCTGCCCACTCTCTAGACCTACTGTGTCTGCGCAAGTTTCTGCTTCATGATACTAATGGTTGCCTCCAGCTGGTGGACTTCATCAATGAGGCCATACTGGGTCTGGAAGCAGAGGGGCAGGATGGGGTTTTCAGTTTAGTCACATGGCCCTTCAGCTGGCGTCATGGCTGCCTTGGGCCAGAATGCTTGTTCCACCCGGAATGTGTGCAGCGGGGTGATACCGAGGACTTCTTAGCAGAGGGAGCTGGTCCCCACTGGGGCCCCTCGTACCTGGTCCCGGCAGAGTTCCACATTGGGCCGGTAGGTTCTGGATTCCAGGCGGGTATGTGCAAGCTTCAAGTTCATCATCTTTCTACGCAGGTCCTCCTCCAGGCGCCGAATGTCTGCCTGCAGCTCGGCTATCTCTTCTAAAGTCTGTGGCAGACATTACTGTTCTCCACTAGGGCTCCCAACTGAGAGAGTTTCTGGGGCAGGGTTTCTTGTGCCTTGCCTCACAGCGGGGAGGGAAGGCTAGGAGGGGAAACTCACATTTTTCTCTTGCCACTTGAGCTCACTGTACAAACTTTCCATCTCCCGAAGCCGCTTCCTGAAGGTAAATTCTGTCGCAACCCTCTGAGCTTCCAGTTCATTGTTGGTCTGCACGAGGAGAGTAAGCCAGGCCAGAGGAGGGTCATGGCCTTGTGAGATTAAAGTCAGGGGGAGGGAGGGCTAACATATGATCAGTGCGGAAGGAAAAATGGAGGTGAGTTGGGCTGAGTTACCTGAGCGATAGCTAGGGCAATGGTTTCCCTCAACTCTATAGATGCTTTCATTTCCGTGTCTGCACGGTTCTTGTTGAATCGAGTGAAGTCATCCCACTCCTGCAGTGTGGTGGAGCTGTGGGGGCAAAGAAACAATGGGGGGGGTGGTCACTGGGACACATGAGGAAACAATGGGGGCCATTCGGGGCCACTGGGACATACAAGGAAACAATGGGGGTCACTGGGACACAGAAACGAAACAATGGGGGTCACTGGGACATACAAGGGACACAGAAAAGGACTGACTGAAACAATGGCCTTACTCTTTGGGGACTCGTGTGGGGTTGACCTTCAGAGAGAGGTTTGGGGCCGTGAGGTTGAGAGAGAGGCAGCCCCTATCAATTTCCAGTGTCTCCATTTTGTCCCGGTGGTCAGAGTTGAGCTGTTGCCGGATTTCCTGCAGGAGGCTGGGGAAGGAGAAGGCACTGGAGCCATGCCCTCAGGGCTCAGGATGCAGCCCTTATTGGACTGCAAGAATACTGTGGGGTGTGTGTGTGTGTCTGGGTGTGTGTGTGTGTGTGTGTGTGTGTGTGTGTAATGGTGCATGGTGCATGTGCTGCTGCATCTAAGACAGAACAGCCTCATGAGTGTCCCCCGGACACAAGGCGCAGGCATGCGACCTCACATGCATGCATGCACACTTACAATAAGGTGCCGAGAGCACTGACAGGAGCTTTCAGCCAAGGATCAAAGCCTGCCTAGGATCCTAGCCATGAGTAGGCCTTAGAAAGCTTGCTCTAAATAACCAGCAGTTTCTGCCAGAAGTCAGGGAGGGACAGAAAGTATCGTCCAGTAAGTCTGCCTCCAGTGGATGTGAGTGTGCTCAGGCCCACCCCTGCCTCACCAGAGGTGCTGGAAGGCCTGGCTGATCTTCTCCTGTAGGACCTTCTTGGTGGCTTCAATGACTTCCACCTCTTTCATCAGCTCTTCCTCCACCGGGTCTTTCACCACATCAATGTCTCGCCGACTCTCCCGCAGAGTCAGACACTCGATGGCCACATCCAGGGGCAGGTTCTTGGCCTGCAGGCTTTGCTCCACTGACTCTTTCGCCTAGAAAGGAAGGACACAGGGATTGGTGGGGCCAAGCCCTGAGAGGTCACTCCCATCCTCACTTCAGCACAAGTGATCGTGGCTTCCAGATCTGGAAATGAGGTAGGAGGGTAGGCCTTCCCATAAGAGCCTGCTGATGCCCAGCCTTGGCTCTCTACCTGTGTCAAGCTGTCGATCTCAGCGTCTAAATCTGTTAGACACTTGTCCAGCATCTCCTTCCATCGATTGACAGTATCGATCCTCTCGGCGAGGCGAGTCCTATTGTCATGTTCATCCCACACAGTCTGGAAGAGACGGAACCAAATAAAATGGATGTCTGTGGTTAAGGTCTCTCCCATGACCCACGGGCCTGAGAGGGTCCACAACCTGGTTGTTGGTCTCATTGCGAAGGATCCGGGCCTCCTGGCGGATCTGGTGGGAAGCATCTCGCTGCCGCTCCGCATTGGTGGACAACAGGTAGCTGTTGGTGAGCCAGTCGGAGAGCCGATAGCGTTGGCTAGGCTTGAGACTTAGTGTAGCCATGGCTGCAGAGCCAAAGGTCTGTAACCCTTAGGCCTGTTCCAGATCGCCACCTGCAGAAGAAAAGAAAAACGCCTTTTTGGACCCTTTGAGCCTATCCCTTTGGCTTTAAGCCCTTTCCCTCAGAGTCTGATGGGAAGGTTCCCAACTCAGGCCCCCTCCAACTCACTTCCTGTGAAGTATTAGCAGTCAAGCTGTATTTCCTCAGTGGGCTGTCTTTAGGCAAAGCTTGGAGACTGCAGAAAAGGAAAGGATAAAGTGTGTGTGCGTGTGTGTGTGTGTGTGTGTGTGTGTGTGTGTGTGTGTGTGTGCGCGCGCGCGCGCGTTTAGGAGATGCCAAATGTCTACTGAAGGGATGGCAGGGAATACACCCCTTAATCAAATTTCCACCCCTACTTCCAACAATCACTCTTTCCCAGGCTGTGGGCCAGGCCCACGGGGGATCTGGGAGAAGAAGCCTTGTTTCCTTTCCAGAGTGGTATGACTGGGCTAGCACACCCAGGCTTTAACCTGCTATCTGGGTAGGGAGGGTAGCCGGGCCCCTTGCCCCGCCTGGTATGGAGGAGGGCTGGCCGCCGGGTAGGTGGAGCTGAAGTCAGAATTTAGTGTCCAGCAGGATCCCTCCGGTGCGCAGGCTCCGCCTTTGGGGTTTGAGTCAATACCACCGCCTGAAGACTGGGTTAAGAGGTCTGCCGCGGGTGCTCTGGCCGCTCACATCCCCTCACCTGGTCTCCCTGCTCGCCTTCGTTGCCCAGGTCTGAGAACTCCTCTTGTTTGTGGCTCTGGTTGCCTAGCAACCGCCCCCCTCCTCGCGTGGTCACCTGGGCCCCTGCGCTGTCACCTGGGCCCCAGCTTGGCGGGGCAGCAGCGCAGCTGCGGATCTAGGAACTGAATATTTCAGTTTTGATCAACGGTTTACACTGACAAGATTTTAAAAGTATGGGTAGTTCATAGGAACAGTTAAAGTTTCTCTCTCAGGCTCGCTTTCCGTTCAGGCTCGACTTCCTTCTGGGGTCTCCTTCCAGAAATAGGTGGTGTAACAAAAAGTGTATCTTGGGCACGCATCTAAAACATATATATTCCTTTGATTTTGTTTCGCCCAACAATTTTGCCAGTGTCTGAAGTCATACACAAAAACAGTATTCCTTTTATGGAGGGCATAAGCTTGGAAAAAAAAAAAAACAAACGGGTTGATATTAATGAGCTGGGGATTAGACTCGTGGGCCTAGCTTGCCTCGCTTGAGATATCAACACAGCAAAAACTGAGTGTAGCGGTGCAGTTGTAATCCCAGCAACATGGAGACAGGGTCCGGCAGGCAGAATGTGTTATTCCTTCCAGTGTTAAGAAGTGTAAAAATAGGTAGAGGCGTATGGTGTATGGACTGGCAAGTGGAGGATGGGACTGCCCTCTAAGAAGTGGGAGGCGCTTGCTTGTAGGGGATCCTTCTTGCTCACTAGTTCACCAGGAAAATTAGAACAGTTTTTTTTTTTTTTAAACTTAGAGATTTCCCAGCCCACTATACAACCCAAGCTGCGTCAACTCAAATCCTCCTGCCCCAGCCTTCTGAGTGCTGAGGTTATAGGCGTGAGCTAACACAGGCTGTTTTGTACACTCTGATATGCAGCTTGTAGCTGGGATGCGAGCAGGAGTTGTTTGTTAATTTGTGTATCCCTGACTTGCCCTGGAACTCACTCTGTAAACCACGATGGCCTCGAACTCAAAGAGATCCACCTGCCTCTGTCTCCCAAGTGCTGGGATGGATTAAAAGCCTATGCCATCGCCACCCAGCTGTGAATAGGAGTTTGGGATGGTGCCCTTTTACAAGTAGTAGAATAGACAAATTAATTGCTAGGAAAAATGATGGATCTTTAACTTAACTGGTTAATTAATTTGAGGAGACATTAGGGACTGAACCTAGGGCTTCATAAATTCAGAGCATGTGTTCCACTACTGAAAGCTATATATGCCCGTAGCAGGCACAGCAGGGCTGCCTCTATGTAAACGCTGGGGGCTGGGCAGCTGCAGAAGCTTCGGCAGCAGGACCTGATTGAGGACTGCCTGAGAGGACAAGGATTGCTGGTGCAAACAGTGCTAGTCAATCAGGAACTGCTGTTTAGAAGAGATACTTTCGGGGTTGGGGATTTAGCTCAGCGGTAGAGCGCTTGCCTAGCGAGCGCAAGGCCCTGGGTTCGGTCCCCAGCTCCGAAAAAAAAGAAAAAAAAAAAAAAAAGAAGAGATACTTTCTTGGGACTAGTGGGGGCCCGTGGGTGGAGGGTACTAAAGGAGTTTGCAGCAGTGGTCAGATGAGCTTTCTGAGGCATTTCTCGCAAACCCCAAAAGCAGGTAGGGTTGGGCTGAGCAACATATGCCCAGCCTTACCTTTGAGCTTGCTTATTTGGAAACACTTTATGCAGAAATAAACGAATGCATGCGATGGCGCTGGGGCGGCTTCAGCGAGAACCCGTGAATGGTGAAGGTGGCCCTGTTTTTCACAGCTCCTGAGGTTCCCACACATCCTGCCCAAGGGAAGAAACTGTTTCCAGAGTTCAGTCAACTGATGGGTTGGCCAGGAAGAAAGGGATGATGGGAATTAGTGAGAGATCGGAAGTGTATCTCGGTAGCAGAGTGTTGTCTCGCCTTAACAGGCACACGCACATGGTATGTATGAGTATAAAAAGAAAGAGTGATGTCCCGTTCTTTCATTTTGTGTTAGCAACACCAGGCAACTGGTATCGTTACTGTGATGTTCGCCACTTTCAGTGAGCTCAGTTCCTGTGTGGTGTGTGAACACGCCGCCGAAGATTCTCCAACCTTGGCGAGTTCCTGCAAGGCACGTGCTTGCCCATTCACCAGCCAGCTGTTTATTGGCTATGGTCGAATCGAATGAAAGTCCTGAGGTCTTCTGAGTTCCTTTACTTCCAAAATTCTCCCACTTTCCTGCTGGAAGGGACATTCACACCAGATGGCATTTATCATCTGAAAGAAAAGACTATCAGAATAGAAAGAGCCAAGCAAGCGGCCGGATGGACATCCAGGAACAACAAAGGTCAACACCGGCATTAGAATGATCAGGGTCTCTCTTGGCTTTACTTTGGGATCTCCTTGGTAGGTTTGTGGTGTGGGATAGGAAATGTATTTGTGCGATGATTTTGTGTCTTTATCTTCCAGACAAGGAAGTCTTACGAAGTACACATTGCTGGGATCTCAGGCTGGACTCCTCTTGGCCCCTGAACCTTGGGATCTCCTTCAAAAGACAAATACACGAAGCACAGTGTGAAATGTGAGCAGAATTTAGCGCAGAGTAGAGGATGGCACACTCCTAAGGACTGAGCATGCTCAGGCCGTGCAAGCCACGCACACAACCTGAAGGGACAATGACCGTGCCCATCTAGAAAGGCTTTATCTTATCGCTGACATCTCCAGAGCTCACAGCTCTTCCCAGGTGGTGACTGACAGGCCAGTTTTGCACTGATTCTTGAGGATGGGGCAATGGTGGGAGTGCCATTGTCCTTTAGCAGAACTCATGCTGGACAGAGATCTTACAAGGTTTAGAGCTCCTGAAACCAGATTCTAGATGGTTATCCACTAATTACCTTTGAATTTTTGGCAGGGGGGGGGGGCAGTTCAGGGTGTCAGTTCTCCCTTGCTAGCACCAGAGATTTGACTCAGATCCTGTTTCTCAGACCAGTGGGTCTGCTGTTTTTTTTTTTTTTTATTATTTAATTATTTATTTATTATATGTAAGTACGCTGTAGCTGTCTTCAGACACACCAGAAGAGGGCACCAGATCTCATTACAGATGGTTGTGAGCCACCATGTGGTTGCTGGGATCTCTGGAAGAGATCTCAGGATCTCTGGAAGAGCAGTCAGTGCTCTTAACCACTGAGCCATCTCTCCAGCCCCGGTCTGCTGCTCTTGTCCATGGTTTTACACACCCTGACTGTGCAGGAACCTTCTGGATTATGCAGGATCCTAGAGACAGACCACAGAAGCAGGAAATCTGAAACATGCAAAGCAAAACATGCAGAACACCCACACATATAAAATTTGGGTACTTTTTTTTTTATTTTGATTGATAGTTCTGGGTTATATAAACCTTTTCCTCCCCCCCCCCCCACTGTACATATTCCTTCCCCTGATGCTTCTGGTTTTAATTTTATGTATGCCTAATTTTGCATACGAGTTAGGGGATTTCCCCTCAGAGTTTACTTCGAGGACACAGTTTATGTACCTCCAACCAGCCTAGGCTCTGTGCCCTCCTACATTTAGGAATATCCTTGAGTAAGGCAATCATTGGTGTTTGTTAAGAGAAACTCATGCCATCTTTGTGCACAGCGCGATGCAGATGTGGTCCTAGGTTATCAAGTGCATCTGGGCATGTGTACAGCTGTGGCCCAAACCAAGTGGAATCCCAGGTGGTTAAGATATTTCCTATGCATGAATGCTTTATGAAGGGTCAGGGGTCGCCCAGATCTTTATGCTTGATAGGCAGGTTCTCAGCCTGAGAAGGCATACTTTTTGTTGTTCTTGTTCTTGTTTTGTTTTTCCAAGACAAGACAAGCCTGTTTTTTCATTTTGTTTTGCTCTGGGTAGCCCTGGCTACCCTGGAACTCACTCTGTAGATCAGGCTGGCCTCGAACTCACAAGAGATCCACCTGCCTCTTCCAGGGATTAAGGGAGTATGCCATGCCACTACCACCCAGGGAGAATACATAACTTTTTTTTTTTTATTTTATTGTATGAGTACACTGTGCCTTCATACACACCAGAAGAGGGCATCAGATCTCATTACAGATGGTTGGGAGCCACCATGTGGTTGCTGGGATTTGAACTCAGGACCTCAGGAAGAGCAGTCGGTGCTCTTAACCACTGAGCCATCTCTCCAGCCCCCAATACATAACTTTTAAAGTGATTGCTCACTGACAATAGCAAGGCGTAAATATGAAGACTGCCCTCCAGTCTTGTGTTTGTCCCTTGTAGATGATCAGAGTTCCTTTCTGTTCGAAACAACTTACCAACTTGCTTCCCCAATTACAGGGAAGGTTTAAGCTGAGGTTTGCTGGTAGGCTCAACTCTCTGCTTGTTGGAAATGGGTATCTTTGGAAGACTGAGAAGCGTGACTCTGAAATGGTTTTCAAGTCTCGATAGGTTTGTTTGATAGTGAGCTACTCTGAGGCTGCGGTCAGTTGACGGACGTACGTTATTTAATTTGGAGGTTTTGTTTAAGAATGTCAGTCCCTGGGGGCTGGAGAGATGGCTCAGTAAAGAGCACTGCTCTTCAGAGGACAGCAACCACATGGTAGTTCACAGCTGTCCATGATTTCAGTTCCAGGGGATCTGAAACCCTCACACAGGCAGAAAGATGAATGTAAGTAAAAATAAATAAGTCATTTAAAGACGTACAAAAAAGTGTCAGTGGGGCTGGGGATTTAGCTCAGTGGTAGAGCGCTTGCCTAGGAAGCACAAGGCCCTGGGTTCGGTCCCCAGCTCCGAAAAAAAAAGAACCACAAAAAAAAAAAAAAAAAAAAAAGTGTCAAGTGATGTAGGGGACAGAGACAGGAGGTACATTTCTGTCACCCACAGTAGCCAGAATTCTCACATCTTTCAGGAACCCCGACTCAAGTCAAACGGTGGTTGTAGCTTCAGCTTAGAAAAGGGGGTTGGGATTCTCCAGTCTGACAGAGAGCTGGGGTTTAAGAAGAGATTCCCATATAGATTGTAAACATGAGAGTTGAGAGGAGAGCTCGGAGAGAAAGACAGGCCCCTGAGCGTTCATGTGGACTTCTCTGAGAGAGAACACTGCTGTCTCTACAGGTCAGAGATGGGGGTTGTGGGGGTTTGGAGCTATTATCTGGGGAGTAGTTGTTGAGGGCACCCGATGGGATTAGAATTGATAATGTTAAAAGGTCTAGATCACAGGATGTAGAATGGTGAATTATCTTTACCGTAAGAGAAAAGTCATGCTCTTTTTTTTTTTTTTTGGAGCTGGGGACCGAACCCAGGGCCTTGCGCTTCCTAGGCAAGCGCGCTACCACTGAGCTAAATCCCCAACCCAAGTCATGCTCTTTTAAAAAGGTTATTTATTATTACAATTGTTGTCTTGTGTGATTGGTGCATTTAAGCTGTGGTGCCCACAACCTTCAGAAGTCAGTTCTCTTTTCATCCTGGGTTCTGATGACTGAACGGAGGTCAGGCTTATTTGGCAAGGTTTCTACCGACTGAGCCATCTGGCAGGCCACCATAAACAAAGGTAGCAGCCTTGTTTGGAATTCCCAGAAATGTCTGGGGAAAGGAATGAGGCCTTCCTTCTCTATCCAAAGCCATATACGTTCAGGCCTTGAGCCTGGGGTCACTGCTATTTTTGCATAAAGGGCAGTTATGTTAGTAAATGGTCACAGGTTTCCAGTAAATGTGCTGGAATTCTCTCTCTCTCTTTCCAGACAGGGTTTCTTTGTGTAGCTCTGGCTGCCCTGGAACTTGCTCTGTAGATCAGGCTGGACTTGAACTTAGAGATCCACCTGCCTCTGCCTCCCAAGTGCTGAGATTAAAGGCGTGCACCACCACTGCCTGGGAGAATTCTTGACTCCCAGTTGGCCAGACTCCTGACTCAAGGGCTCCTTTTCCTTCCTGTACCCCAAGATTTCCCCATTTTTCAGCTTGTCTTGGGTAACTTAAGGGTTTGTAATTACTCAAGAGTATAAATGATATATTTTTGATAGGTCCATTATTATTTTAAGTGTTCGAGTGTTTTCTTGTACGTATGTACATGTTCCACATGCATGCCTGGTGCCCACAGAGGCCAGAAGAGGGTGTCATGTCCTGTGGAACTGGAGTTACAGATGGTTATGAGCTGCCACATGGACCAAGTGTTTAAAACCAACTTCTTCTAGCTCAACTACACATAAGGTTTTGAAATAAGTTTTTAGGGTAAGATAGTTAAACGCAAAGTAGAAAATTTAATACCAAGCTAGAAATACTGAAGCACTTTTGGTTAAAAACTTTATTAGCTTTCTGTTTCTCATAATCATACATATCTTTAAGGAGTTAACATGACAGATCAGATCAGAGCCTGGCCACCAGTACACAGTGATAGAATTCAGCATTTGGTGACTCTAATGACACGAGATCACATAAATCACCCCCAGCAGAGTTCCCATTCCTTTTCCTAAACATGGCAGCCAAGCACCATTGTGCATCATTTCTGGTCCCATGGTAACTTACAGATCAGACCCACTCCTCTGTCTTACTCCATGTTAGCGCATAGCCAAAGGTGTAAAAAGGCAGCAGGTAGACAAACATTATGAAACGCTGCGGTCTAAGTACTATAGTAAACTCTTCTTCCTCAGGAAAAGCCAACAGAGAATATGAGGCGAGCTCAGGCACGTGACAGAGCTACAGTGGGAGGGACGGTGAGAAAGGAAGGGGTCAGAGCCCCACGTTGTCCTCTGGTGTCAGTGGGAATATTTGGCAAGAGCTGGGAGTATGAGAGGGTGGGAATGATTACTCTGAATTTATGTAACATTTCAGTTTTAAAACATTCTGTTGACTCGGAAATAGAAGTTCACATCTGTATTACAAATAGGCACACATGGTCAAAGTGATTACAAGGTAAATTTCAAAGGCCATCCGCAAGGAGGACACTTTGCAGGTGGCCCCACCCTCCCCACATGTCTTGGAGTTTACAGTTCACTCCTCAGAAAGGTCCCTTTAAGAATGATGTTAGTTCTTCATCCACTACTCAGGGTTTAAAAGCAGCAGCAACTGTCTGAAGCAGGAGTGGTTAGCAACACTTTGTGTGGGAAGCTAGAGGGAGGGGCAGGGCTGCAACGGACTGGTCGTGCTGCCATTTTAGTCCTCCCAGCATGAAAGAAACAACATATTATTTTGTCTATTTAAACTTAATCCATACAGTGTTATAAAGTCTTTATATATACACACATACAAACAGCACTGTTTTCCACAGCCTACAAATGCACCCACATATTAATTCACAAAATGATACTTAGAAGATACAGTAATACTTTCATGGGTCCATAACGGAGAGAGACATTCAAGCTGCACACTACAGTAAAACCGTTAACAGTGTTCTGATAATCCGTGTCAGCTATTGCACTGCGCATGCACGCTGCCTTTCTTTCTTTTTTTTTTTTTTTTTGGTTCTTTTTTTCGGAGCTGGGGACCGAACCCAGGGCCTTGCGCTTCCTAGGTAAGCGCTCTACCACTGAGCTAAATCCCCAGCCCCACGATGCCTTTCTTTTGAGACAGGTCTTGTTCCATAGCTGTGACTGGCCTGGATGATCCTCCCGTCCTGCCTTCAAGTGTTGGGACTACAAATGTGAGTCACCACACTTCGGGCTTTTTTTTTTTTTTTTTTAAGCATAAAGTTCCTCAACTTCTTACCTTGTAATTCTAATTGTTCCATTAAACTAACAACAGATATCGTATTTGTTAGCAAGGAGTTGGAAAGGCCCAAATGCTTGCAAGAATGGGAGGTCACCATTAGTAGAGAGAACAAACATTGAATTCATCCATACCCTGTATACTTAACCTACATTCATTTTTCTTTAAAAATAAAAACAAAAGCAACGAACTCGTCTGTTATAAAAGGAATTGTTTATACTTGTGGTGATATGCCCTTCCTAGAAACAGGGGTTCTACCTTACAGGAAAATGGATTTTCTATTGAAATGTAAGGCCCTGCCTGCACTTACATACATCCACTATCACCTGCAGCCAGTCTCTGACTTCTGAGAGAGGATCTCACTAAGTAGCCTTGCTCCAACCTTGTGCTCCGTCTGCTGCAGCCTCCTGCATGCTGGGACTACAGGAGTCTGGCTTATGTTTTAACTTTTACTGATAAATCATAATTGGAGTTTTTAAAGTAAAGCCAAGTTCAATTCTGTAAATGACGAGCGAAGTCTGGACACTTTGCTCTTAGAGCCTACCCACCTCTCCAAGGGAAAGGGACCGAATGTCTGCCAAGAAGCAGCGGGTAAGGCCCGGCAGAACAGCAGCTGAGGTGGACAGGAAACACAGGCACCTGGAGACAACAGGGCAGGTTAAAATCTGGGAGCCTGATGGCCTCCCCACTAACTCAAAGTGTAGCTGCAACTACTTTAGCACCACTGAAAGGAATTTAGTTTTCAAAACTTACATTTTTGCCAGCGGTTATTACAAAGAAAAAAGTGTGCCCGTACGCTGACCTCTGGTGGGGAAGAGTGGGGACACACCACATCATGATGCCTCCATGGTTCTCATGCATGGCCCATGAAAACAGTCTGCCGTAACAAAGACACTTTCACAGAGGCCAATTGGAAAGGAGCCCTCAGAACCTTCCCTACCACTCTGAACTTCTGAATAGCTCTTCCTTTGGGGAAGTCAAGTGTTATTCACAAACAAACCGATTCACAGGGGGACTTGGTGAGGTAGGTGAGGGCAGGTACCATCACTACAGGGAGACAGGCGGAGAGTGGGAAGAAAATGCCAGAGGTCATAGAACAGATGAATGGCACAGCCTGTGTGAGCATCACCAAGTCTCTGGCATATGCCTTACAGACCTTTCTACTCTCAAAGGTATAACTAATTTCTTTTTTAAAGATTTATTACATATAAGTATTCTTCAGACACACCAGAAGAGGGCATCAGATCTCATTACAGATGGCTGTGAGCTACCATGTGGTTGCTGGGAATTGAACTCAGGACCTCTGGAAGAGAAGTCAGTGTTCTTAACTGCTGAGGCATCTCTCCAGCCCTTAACTAATTTCTTTTTTTTTTTTTTTTTTTTTTTTGGTTCTTTTTTTCGGAGCTGGGGACCGAACCCAGGGCCTTGCGCTTCCTAGGTAAGCGCTCTACCACTGAGCTAAATCCCCAGCCCCCCTTAACTAATTTCTTAATAGTCCTCTTTCAGTTGTGTTCTTTTTTTTTTTTTTTTTTTTCTTTTCTTTTTTTCGGAGCTGGGGACCGAACCCAGGGCCTTGCGCTTGCTAGGCAAGCGCTCTACCACTGAGCTAAATCCCCAACCCCCAGTTGTGTTCTTTTAAAGCCACATTGGTTACACCTCAGGCCTGAGTAGAGATTTTTTTTTTAAAGATTTATTTTATTTATATGAGTATTATGCAGTTGTTTTCAGACACACCAGAAGAGGGCATCGGATTCCATTACAGATGGTTGTGAGCCACCAGGAATTGAACTCAGAACCTCTGGAAGAGCAACCAGTGCTCTTAACCACTGAGCCATCTCTCCAGTCCCACATTTTTTATTTTTCTAGAAGACAGGGTCTTATATTGCCCAGGCTGACCAGAAACTCAAATGTATGACCAGCATGCCTGGTGCATATACGTTTATGTTATTTTACTTTTATATGTGCCCACTGAGGCCAGGAGGGGGCATCAGACCCTATCCCCCCCTACCCTAGCACCCCTGGGGCATTAGTGAGCTGCCAATGTGGGTGCTGGGAACTGAATTCTGGTTCTGACCGAACAGTAAGTGCTCTTAACAGTTGAACATCTCTCTCTTGGCCCTAAAAAGGGATTTTTGTATAATATTTTTTTACATACCAGTAAGTCAGATGTGATAAATATATTTATATAACAACTTTAGTTAAATATGTAAGAATAGATAGTTTAAGAAAGCAAGAAATATGTAAACTAGAAGTTGTCTAAGTATTAATCCATTCAACCGATTTTTAAAAAAAATATACTTATGAAGCCATGTACTAAAATAAGTCAGAAACTTTTTTTCTTGGTCTGGAGCTTGTAATGTAGACTAGGCTGTTCTCAAAGTCAGAGACTGCCCTGACTCCCGGTGTGTTTTGATTAAAGGTGTGTACCTGGCTAAAAATAGTCTTCTCATCCAGCAGGAACGTCCGGCAAACGCCCTTCTTCCCCAACTATTCTAAAGACTATATTCACCCACAGTAGAGTGACTGTAAACTGCCCGGAAACCTTTTTGTTTAAAGAAAAGAAAAAATGGTGCCCTGGGCTAAAAAGGCACCTGGGAAAGTTTCAGACAAAAGAGTCCTGGAGTTCCTGCTCGCTCTTCTAGGTGGTTGTTTCATGGGGGGGGGGGGGGGCGGTGCAAGTTTGTGCTTGCAAAGCGTGTGCTTTACCACTTGAAGTACACCCCTAGCCTATACTTAAGTACACACGTGGGCTTGCAAGGCCCTCATCTCACCAACAAGGAATCATTCCCTGACTGAAAGGAGAGGTGTTTGCACTGAGTCATCACCAGAGATCTAGTGTACCGCTATGAAAACCAAAACTTCCTCTTACTAACTCCTGGGGACCAAACTGGATGTAGTAACCGGGTGGAACCCTTTACACCAAGATTCTTCCTTCTTTTTAACCCACCAGGGTTCCCCCCGAGTCTGCACAGGCAAGTCTGACAAGGCCCAGATTGGGGTTTTCTAAGGAGAGACCCACCAGTACGCTACAGTCTGCCAGGCTTCTACTTAAGGCTAACAACTTCATGTGACCTCCTCACTATAATGCAGAGGTGACTTTTAAGATGTAAATCTGTCAAGGAAGCACGGCTCTAATACACATCTCCATGATAAACCTTTCCTTGACAGCTGTGCTAAACAGCCAACAAATGCTCCTTTAACTGTGAACACAGAAAATGCTAATCCAGGGTTTCTAGGATCCCAGCAAAGAATCTATCTCCCCATTTCCCTTCCCTGCCTGCTCTCACAGCCTCACTGGTCAATGTCTTTATAAATCCCTCCTTTAATAAAGGTAGAGTCACATACACAACAGATTGGAACCATTCCTTCTTTGAGCTGAAGATTATCAAATGGCCAAGTCCAGGAAGTTTTGCTTGTCCCCCCCTCACCCCCAAACAAAAGTCATGAAGCTGAAAACTTTGGGCATGAAGTAGCAGACTGATTTCCTTAGTAAGTGTCTGATGCAGCAGGTACAAGTTTCCTAGGATGGCCTCCAACTCAGTACGTAATCAAAGCTGGGCTTGGTTACAGGAATGTACACCGCCAAGCCCAGTTTGTGAGGCACTAGGGATTGAACTCAGGGCTTCAACCATGCAAGGCTTCTTCTGCATGAGCTTCACTCCCAGCCACTGACACAGCCTCTGATACAGATGTGCACACGGAAGAGTAAAACATACAGGGAGGTCTTCTGGGCAATGTGCACATCTCTTTTACTCACAGGACTGTTATTGAAGGTATGGCCTACACCTCCCTGCACAGATACTTGGTCCTGAAGAGGTACGCTATGAACTTAAACAAGCCAGATGCAATTTCATCGCTGATGTGGCACAGAGGCCAGTTGGGTGTCTGGGTGTGTGGAGCCTCCCATGGAAGCTCAGGAACCCAAAAGCTTTCAGAAAAGAAACTGGATTTCAGACAGCGTCAAACACATTAGTGTAAAAGAGTGATGTGCCCATCTACCTAGAATAATGGAGACATACAATAAAATGGAAGATACAGTGATTAAGGGGACCTAGCTATACTTGCAGGGGGAAGAAAAGAGCTACTTGAAACAGACTCTCCTGAATGGCTAACGAGCTTGTCCGATCAGTGCACTGACATTCAGTGAGCACTTGGCGGGTGAAGGAGGGCGTGAGCGCAGAAGGTAGGTTAGAAAGCAAGGGTTGTAACTAGAAGAATGCAGAGAGAAATGACTTAGCTAACGTCTACATGGGATCACACGCTGACTCATTTCACAGTGCGTTTTTACTTACTCTAAAAAATATCTTCTGGTTTGCAAGTCCCTAAAACCTTCCCAATTCCCCCCTCTCAGTGGAGAAAGGAGTACAGCGAGGGAAGTGAAGTGCATGGAGCCCCAACGATTTGACATTTAAAAATTCAAGAAAGGATAGAGTTTCTCTTTTCATTTCTCACAGGAAAGAAGAATTCCTTAGCAAGCAAAGTAGGAGTGTAGAAATATAATGGACAGATTTTATCTTCTTTAGGGAATAATATATCTTTTTCATATACTTAAAGGAATTAATGTGCCAATATAAAGGGAGATTGAACTACTAAAAAAACTTCAGTGATTTTATATCCTTGAAATTAATATTCTATAATCACACTTTTATTGCTTTTCAATTAGTTCATGTTACTACTTAACTTTTGTATACTTGGTGATAAGCTCTCACTATGAGGCCCTGGATGACCTGGACCTCACTAAGTAGCCGAGGCTGGCCTGGAATTTGCAGAGGTCAGCCTGCCTCTGCTTGAGTACTGCTATTAAAGCCATGCACTTCGGGCCTTCTGAGGTCAATTTTAATCAGATGAAATGCTTTTATCATTCTGTCTTTGTTCTTCCCAGACACCTACACTCTTTTTTCTTCACCAATACTCAGGGTTGAACCAACTTTGAAACTCTTCTAGGGGAGTTCAGGGTAGCAAATCTTCCAAATAATTATGGAAGGAAAATCTCACTTGGGAATCAATTATCAATAACTTGTATATCCTTTTCTATTTGTCTTCCCGACTATAAAAATGAATCACAATCTTTTTTTTTTTTTTTTTTGGAGCTTGGGACCGAACCCAGGGCCTTGCGCTTGCTAGGCAAGCGCTCTACCACTGAGCTAAATCCCCAACCCCATGAATCACAATCTTGAGCAATGTGCCTCAAGCTAACAAAAGAAACCAAAGATCATTTATTTGACAACATCCTCCAAGATGGAATCAGGTAAAATAAAGCCAATTTGTTAATGTTTGTTTGCTATCAAATGGAGGAGGAAAATGAACCTAGCTTACAGAGGCCCTCCCTCCTATCCACATGTAGAAACCCATCTAGGGACTGTCTTTAATGCCCATTATATAAAGTACTAAATATTCTAAAGTAGAAAATCGGGTTAACGGTTTATTGGTAAAAATCCAAACTCTATAGAATTAGTAGTTTGGCTGATATATTAACACTATCTCAATTTCTGCTAATATCACAAAGAAAGAGAAAAGCTAGATATATTTATAAAAATAAAATACCTTAAATCTAACATCTGGGCAAAATGCAAAAGTTGCACACGAATTGCCAATAAATATGAACATCACTATAGAAAAATTAATCTTAAAAATAAGCTAATAATTTCTATTAAGACCTTATAAAAATGAAAAAGTTTAATGTGCGAACAGACACAGCTCACCCCAGATAACCAGTGTAATTTTACTGACATTCTTACATTACGCTGCAGACAAGGTTACTGAGGGGTGGTGGTTTCTGTGTGTTTTTAGCATAGTTATTGTCTGGAGGAATGGTCACTAAATTCACAAGAGGAATTGGTTAATTGACCATTTAGTTGTAAGAAAAGGCTGCTAGCTTCCCAACAGATGACTGAGTTCCTAGTGGGCTTAAATGGTCTCACTTTGCTTATTCTCACAGCCCACATTTACACGTTTTCCTCCCTAGGGCTAGGGGCGAAATCGGGGCTTTGTATTCGCTAAGTACCCTTCCAGTGAGTAGTTATATATCCTCAGACTATGATCTATTGAAAAATAATTGACCATGCCCTCTTCCTGTCATTTTCTACAGTCCTTCTGACCTAAAAAAGCAGGAATCATGTAAAATAGTCATTACTGTCTAAAACCCAACAGTTCCCTAAGGACTGAGCTCTCATGTTGCTTGCTCTCTTGAACTGGTCTCAGTGACGCAGCTCTTCCCTTGTATGTACTGTCCTTAACGTTGAGTCAGAAGGAAAGGTTAGGTCAGGAGGTAACGTGCTGAAAACGGAAAAGCTCCTCATAATACAGTTCCTGCCATGGTACCTTTGCCACGGGGTGCTTACTACTATATCTCCTATCTTATGTATATTATAAACACTTTAAACATAACTGAGAATTAAAAATTATATTTTCAAATTTACAAAATCGATTTGGTGAGCATTAACTGAGAGACATGTTACTACACACAAGTCCCTTGGTTCTCCTGACCAAATTCAGGACAAACGACACTATTTATATGAAACTGGCATACTCTTGGTATTCTAAATTATCATAAAAATTTTTAGCTTTACGTTGTTTGAAAAGTAAAAATCTACAGCACCATCTTCAGAAAAGGCACTTTCTAAGAACCACTTTGCTTTAAAAAACGACTTAAAACCCAGTGTCTACCTGGAAAACCTCTTTACTGAGACTCTAATGGAAAACAGTAGCAGATTCTGGTGACCTTAGACATAGATTTCAAACAAGGAAGGGGGCCCACTGGCTGGCTGGGTGACTCGAGAAGATCCTAATTTGTCATCAGTTCGCTACCTATAACTTTAACATGGTCTTCTACCGGGAATTGAACCCACCACACTGAGGTTCACCATCCTTTTATTCAAGCTAATGTCGTTAACTTCTGTGCTTTGAGAACAAAAGATTCTGAAGAAAACTCTAGGCACTCCTTTGGAGGGGTGAGGTAAATTTCATCTGGCCATGGATAATATCAACAGAAGCCTTTATTCATTTTAAAGTTGCAGACTTACAGGGAGAATTAGAAACATAAAATGTGCTGTTATTATAATCCTTTTTCTCTCGCGATGTATTTTATTTATCGCTATCTAATCGCTATCGCCTGGGTCTAATTAATCACAGCATCACATTCAATGTTGCCAATATGTTTTGGAGACGATTCTCTTTCTGATTTGTCTGGTGTTTTTCTTTTTTTTGGGAGCAGGGGGTTTGGCAGTTGGGGACACAGTATTCCTATGTATCCTGTCCGTCTTTGAGGAACCCACACAACTTGAAAGGGACGGGTAAGCTACACGGAACCGCTGAGTGCCTAGGGAGGAGGAACACAGGACGTCTGTGTTTTAGCCATGGCCTCCTGTTGCTGAGGCTGGCTTTGAATTCCTGATGCTCCTGAGGGTTGGGGTTGCACCTTATACTCAGCTTAATTGAACATAGAACTCAGTTTAATGACAGCCAGTGAAAATTATGCAGAGAGGTCAGTTAAACCTCTTGGAGAAACATTACTATGAAGGTTTGAAAGAGAAAGGGAACTATTCTCCCAATGCCCAAAGTGTCGAGGCCCTTGATTTTCTTGAGAATTAAGCAAGTGAAAAGCCCCACCACGTGTTATGATATTCATCTCCCTGGGCTTCGCTTCTATGGCTGCTCTCCAAGTGCTCACGCTGCCTGTTACTGAGATCTGGAAGCTATTCTTACTCAAGAGCAGCTGGTTTCTTATTCCAAGACACACGTCAAGCTCGCCACCCTAAGTTCCACAAGATACTGTGAAAGTCACTACTGGGCTATGGGAACCAGAGAGGGCCTGGCTTGGACAAGTCCTTGGGTTTTTTGAAGGTGAGGAGTGTCTTCAACCAAATGCCTTCCCAAACACACAGAACGTTCTTACTGGGGTCCCTTCTAGATTCTCTTTAGGAACAAAAATAAACTAATAGGTCATTTACTATGTATTTCCAGACTATTTTTCCTGGAAAACGTGTTAAAAAATAATTATTAATAAAACAAAAGGTTTCCATATTTCTGTGGAAATGTGCCAGAACCCAGAACCGAGAAGACTTTAGTGCCCTCACGTGGACTATCAATGTAAAAGAAAACTACGTTTCTAAAGCAAAGGCGTTCTGTCACTGAACTGGAATCAGCACCGTTTCAAGTACTTGTTATTTGTTACCTTCATATTTTATGTCCCTAGACTTATCTGAGAAACAAAAAGTGTCTGACACTAGCCTGGCATCTTGCTTATCTCCTTACTGTTTAGTGCAGTAAATGTCAGACCTGCATTAATAAATATAGCAGCCACAGAATTATTAATATACGGTCTCAGTGCCAGGGCTTAGATACCGGAATACAGACATGTAACACGCACACTCTACACACACATTTGCCATCAAGAATATACACTAAACTCGCAACTCTTCACATGAGAATCAATTTCTACAAGTTGCTCAGATTGACGTTTCAGTCACTCTTCTAAGCCATGCCTTTTATAAAAAAACAAACAAACAAAGAAAACAAACCCCGACAACATCCATCAGCTGGGAGCAAGAATGCGGCAGAAGAGAAACATTACTATGGCTTCATGATGTTTAAACTGAAAGGAACTTAGGAAAGAGATTAGGAGTTCTACCCAGAAATGGAAAAATAGTATAAATTTCAAGAAGTATTTCTATAGGCCTTTTTATCTTAAAATCCTAAGCACAAACTTTGTTGGCATTGCTTGGTATACCAATTTATTAGTAGGCAAAATAGAAACACACTATACATAGTCTTTATGTATAGTTAATTATCTTAAACTAGCAAGACAATAATGTAAATGCATTCTAAAAAAGGAGCCATTTAAAAGATAGAACCTTATTTTAGAAAAAAAAATTCTTCTTTAAAAAAATCCTTTCAAATAAGAGCTAAAGTAAGGGTTTCACTCTGGCATGTGTGAGATCAAAGGTCAGGAAAGGAACAGGGTGCCCATGCCACTCCCCAAAGCTCCTCACGTGAACATGTGCAGGGGCCAAAGAAGGTGTTCTAGTTATACTAAGCAAACACAATCCAGTCAGACTTTTGATAGGGAGGCTATCCCATTCTATTCTCTTGGCCATGTTCCCCAACAGCCAGGCATGATGATAGGAGCGCAGTGGTCCTAACTACCAGGGAGGTTGAGAATACTTCTGGAGCCCAGGGTTGGGGGCCAGCATGGACAATAGAGAGAGACTTTGTCTCCAAAGCAAACAAGCAAACAAACCAACCCGAAATATGTTAGAAGGAGATTTCTTTTGCTAGGGTTGAGATGGGAATATTTTGGAAGGAAAAAAACTGTATAAAGTACATAAATATCCTTTGTAAAGTGCTTTGAAACAGTATTGAGAATTGCATTTTAGTTACTTCAAAGCAACGAACATATAAAATACAGTACTTTCTTTAGTGTTCTGGCAAAGGGACAGAAGAATTCATGCCTGTAGGACATGGGCTCAGATTTTAGATTCAAAATACAGTAAATTGGCATAAACGTGGACTAACAGTAAGAGAGCAAACGAAGACCTAAATACGTGCCTGCTCATGGCAGATGGAGTTCTGAGAGGCTGACAGCGCCCACCACAAACATCTGTAGTGCTTGTCCGCAGAGCCGGTGTGGGGACAAGAACAGAGAAGATTCACACACAATTGTCATGAGTTACAAACTGCAGAGTTCCCGAACCTGACGTTACGGAGAAACTAAGCTTTGATAGCTTAAAGTTAGTGACTAAAGTTACTGATTAAAGAAGTGAAGAAAACTAAGTTTTTAAAGAGTTTTCACTGTATTTTAGAAATTTACTAATTTTAAATGATCAAAGTATTAATTTCCTTCATCATTGCCATCTTACTTTTAAAGAGAAAGTTACACTGGTAAAAAGATAGAAAAAAACCATCCAGTATTTGACTCCTTTTAGTCAAAGAAGCACAGTTCAACAAGTAAGATATATTTTCAGATAATTTAAAAATATTTAAATCTTAAGCTGTTCACTGTTATTTTTAAACACGGAGGTTCAACTACGTCTCTGATCTCTTATCTGAGGCTCCTTTAATGGGTTTAACTCCTTTGGCTACAACTGTTTTAAGGAATTGCTTTAAAACTGAATTTATGAAACTAAGGAAACTCTCCTTCTGAAATTAAGGCTGTATTACTTTGCCCCCTTTAAATGACAGATGTCTGTTCTTCCTGCTAGCCATGGTGAGGACGACAGACACGACTTTCCTGTAAAACTGCTTATTGCACTAAAAGAGAGCAAAAACTGTCTCAGTTCTTAAATATGATTCTAGTTCTATAAAAAGTGTAGCCAATACAGTTTATAATTATTAAAGCACTATTCTAATGAATATAAAGGCAAAGGGAGCTATACTTCAACATATATTATGTGTATACATACATACATACATATATATATGAATGAAATCACATTAAGGTTTGAGGGCAGTAAGTAAACTAGCAAAAACAAAACAAAAACAACCCCAATTCCTTCCTTTTTCCATCCTACAGAGTTTCAGATTTCTAAAATCTTTCCCTTTATAAAAGCTTGAAGGGATTTCCAGGTATAACTCATACAACAGAAGGCTTTGGAACATTTGCTCTGGTCAGAAAGGTCTGACAAGATTTCGTATGTGCAGTGGCTTTACAAACTCACTACAGGAAGAACCCTGGGTCACCACTATGCTGAACACAGTGCGCATGGGGCTAAGTCCAGAGCAGGAAGGAGCAGACGCTCACAAACATGGTGTCGGGAGTGGAGGACTCCTGGGTGTGAGACAGGAGCTAGGAGGAGGGTACATAAAACCAGAGGTCTAGTTTGCCAAGCCTTCCTTCAAACGAGCCATATGCATGAACATACGAATGTCATTTGTAGCTACAGGGACAAAAGAACAGATGCTGAAGGACACAAGGAAAGACAGTTCCCCAGGGGAATGAATGATAGAACACACACAGGTACATATCCGTGATCTAGATACATACGCACATGAAGTAACGTGTGGGTGATGAAAATACACACTCCTTTACAAGAATAGATGCACATTGCTTTTTTTTGCATGTAAGTGAGCAATCATTATTTGTGTAAGTGTGTGTTTTTAAACCATCATTTACTTTTTCTTTACTTTTTTTGCAGAGACAGTTGTGCCGCTAAGCAACTTGAGGTAAAGGTATTAATGGGGTTAGACTGTAAGAAGTGAGAACGAACAACCGTGATGCTTCTTCTACAGGACACTGCAAAAAAGCAGCGGGCTGGCTCCCTGGTATACAACAGTGCTGTGTTCTTTGACAGAGTAAACAATTTTCCTCGGATCAACGTAAGGTCCAGACCCCTACATAGTATTGGCTTCTGTGCGGCTGGAGGCCTCCCCAGTGAACTGAGTCCACTGGAAACATACGAGCTCCAGCTCTTCCTCTCGGAGTTCACTTGGACTTGCTAAGCGAAGTACATTGTGCGTAAGGTATCTTGGTGAATCTGGACAGCCTTGGCAAGAGCTTGTGGATCTCGTCCATTGCTCTGTCCTGACACATGGCTTCCTTCAGCACTGTAAGAGATTGGTTAATGAACACACACATTCTGCTCTAAAGTAATGACTCTGAAGAATGCTACATGCTGTAGAAAATTCCAAAAACACTAGAAAATAGACACTGGCACAGTAAACTTTGCCTCTCATTTAGCTCCAATATGGCCAAGTTTTACTCTCTTTCATTTTCTCAGAATTTTCAAATCCCAGACCTCATCACTTTGTCTAGTATATATAATATAATATAAAGTGAATAATATCTTCCTTGGGTAATTTGGAGAAGCAACTAAGTTACTAGATCATTCTGGTTTTTTAAAATATTTTATGTGCATGAGTATTTTGCCCGCATGCATCTAAGTTCCATGTGCATTCTTGGTGCCATGGATCCCCTGGAACTGAAGTACAGACGGTTGTGAGCCACTATGGTGGCAGCCAGAGTTCCCAACTGTGGAGCCACTCATTTCCCCAGCCCCAGATCTTTTGATTATTAGTAAGCGCACATAGTATTTTTAGTAGAAAACCGTATTTTGGGCCGTCAATTATCACTGGTTTTTGACACCGTGCACTGGCTGTCTGACAGCCTATGGAACTTTTTTTAAATTAAATTATTTTATTTATTATAATATTATATCATTTATTCGCATTCCAAATGTTCTCCCCCTTCTTGGTCCCCCAGTGGCACCTATGTACATAAAAAATGGCCCAAGGACACTAGACTATTTGGATTTGGTTTAAGACCCTACTCTTCGTGGTTCCGTATTACCTGTCATGCTCCTTGTCCACCAGATGGTACCTGGCTCTGAACGCCACCAGGTGAGCATAGTACGCTGGTGCAGGGATCGACACGGACCTGGTACAGCGCACGTAGGTGTGGCAGAGCTGGTAGGTCAGCAGCTGCAGTTCATCCGCAGTGAAGCAGTTGTCATCCCACAGAACGTGATAGTGAGAAGGACGGCTGGTTCCCTACAGAGGAGAAACGGCACAGTGTGCTGACTCCTTTCTTCTCTTCTTTTTAAGGTTTCGTTCATTGGTGACTTGGCGAGATGGCTCACCGGCTAAAGGCGTGTGCTGCACAAGCCTGGTGACCTGAGTTTGATTCCTAGATCCCATGTGAAGAGTTACAGAGAAAGCAGAATCCAGAAGGCTGCTTTCTGACTTCCACACTTGTGCAACGGCATATTAATACTCACACACACAGTCATGGCCCCTTTCATTGGTGTACAGTCACTGTGTACTTGGTACATAAGAGCACATTCACGTGAGTATGTACCTCACATTGAGCATCCTGCCGTCTGTCCTCTCTTCCCTCCCTGACCTGCCCTCTGCCTTACTCCACTGTTCCTCTGCAGTCTCACCTCTCCTTTCACGTCATCTCTACACCCATGATTATACATGTCCTCATCAATCTAATGCTTTTTACCTGTTGCTATCACTTTAGTCTATGTGTGTGGGTGTTCTGCCTGCTTTAATGCCTGTGCACCATGTGCCCGCCTAGTGCTTGTGGAGGCCTGAAGAGAGCACTGGATCCCTGAAGAGAGCACTGGATCCCTGGGAGCTTGAGCTACTACAGACAGGGATGAGCCACCATGTGTGTGCTGGGAATCGAACCTAGGTCCTCTGGAAGAGCAGCCAGTTCTCTTAACCTCTGAGCCCTCTCTCCAACCCCTCTCTCCAAAATCTAGGACTCCTGACCCTCCAGTCTTCACCTCCTAAGTGCTGGGACTACCAGTTTTTGCTACCAGACCCAGCTTATAAGAGATCATGGTGCCAAAAGTCATTATGTTAAGCAAAATAAGTCAGATTTGAAAAGATAACACCAGATATTTTCTTTTATATGTGAACTCATTATTTAAGATTATGTATGCATGTATATGCATATATATAATTGTGTATATTTATGTATTTATGTGTGTATATGTAGGTCAAAATCTAGAAAGCCGATAAAAAGGGAGGAAGAGGTCTCAAGGAAGAGAGAAAAGGAGAGGGTAACAGGAAACATGTGAAAGTGTGGGGGAGGCACAACAGGGAAAGGAAGCAGGAGGTTGCTGGGAAGGGAAGGAATGGTAACAAAGCACGAGACACATACACATGAAAATTCGAGAATTATTTTGCTGGATTATTTTAATCCCAGTACTGGGAGGTAGAGGGAGGAGGATCTCCGAGTTCCAAGCCAATCTGGTCTACAAACAGGACAGCCAGGGCTACACAGATAAACCCTGTTTCAAACAAAACAAAACAAAACAAAACAAAACCCTAAGCAAAAAACAAACAAAAAAAACCCTATTTTGTATAGTACAATATTTCTCTATATAACCCTGGCTGTCCTGGAACTCACCCTGTAGGCCAGGCCAGCCTCAAACTCAAGAGTTCTGCCTGCCTCTGCCTGCTGAGTGCTGGGACTAAAGGTGTGCGTCACTAATTCTGCTGTTTTCATAAAAATATTTCCCTCTTAAAGTAAGGAAAAGGAAGAAATTCGTTTACTAAAACTTACACATGAAAATAACTAGGAACACAGAAAAGAGTATTATTTACTCTCTGTTTGCTGAGGAGAACTGGGGCTCCTCAGGAAAAACATTCCCCTGGAGCAGGCTCACCTGTATTCCAGCATGGCTGCAGAGATAAAAGTCGAATTCATACGGGTGAGTGATGTCTGTATCCACTGTGGTTCCAGCTGGGATGTTGCCGCTTCTTCCCACCTACATTTTTTTTTTTTTGGCGGAGGGTGGGGGGGGGAATCAAATTTTAATCAACAGGACAAAAACAAGTATCAGAAAGTACATTAAAAATGTTCAAATACATAAACCAACTTCACATTTCACTACTTTGAGCTTGAAATATTACTGAAGTAGCTATTAAGTTCATCCCTTAGTTCCTCGTCTTTTAAAAATTTATTCTTTTTTTTTTTTTTTTTTGGTTCTTTTTTTCGGAGCTGGGGACCGAACCCAGGGCCTTGCGCTTCCTAGGTAAGCGCTCTACCACTGAGCTAAATCCCCAGCCCCTTAAAAATTTATTCTTATCATCACTACTATTTGATTTTCCAAGACAGGGATTTGTTGTTTAGCCTTGACTGTCCTAAAACTAGTTCTGTAGACCAGGCTAGACTTGAACTGAGAGATCCGCCTGCCTCTGCCTCCTGAGTGCTAGGACTAAATGTATATGCTACCACGCCCAGCTTAATTATATCTAGTCTTAAAAAAATCCCAGCCTAATAAATTAGCAACACATACCATACAGAAGCTGTAACCTATTTAAAGAGGAAACTGGATTTTTCATGACAGTTCCAGTTTCTAGACTTATGCTCTAGGGTAGTTAGTCCCAACCTTCCTACTGCTGCAACCCTTTAATACAGTTCCTCATGTTGTGGTAACCCCCAACCAGAAAATTATTTTTGTTGTTATTCATAAACAATTTTGCTACTGCTATGAATTATAGTGTAAATAGCAAATAGCCTTGGAGACAGAGGTTTGCCAAAGTGGTGGTAACCAACAGGTTGAGAACTGCTGCTCTATCTAGGACAAGGTATTTTACCTCTTTGTTTTCTCAGCTATAAAAATCTTCCTTTTTGTTTTCATTTTTGGGAATTGAACCCATGGTCTGAAATGTGCATTACATCTAAACACTCCAACTAAACTCTGTCGCAGCCATTGTTAGCGTCATGTGGAGCATGGGCAGAAGTAAGCACGGATGAGCGGCCTTACTAACCGCAGCTGACCATCGCCATTACAACTCTGTAGTAGAGCTAGAGTTGTGGTTCAGAGGTTAGGAGCACTGGCTGCTCTTCCAGAGGCCCTGGATTCAATTCCTAGCACCCGGGGTTGGGGATTTGGCTCAGTGGCAGAGCGCTTGCCTAGGAAGCGCAAGGCCCTGGGTTCGGTCCCCAGCTCTGAAAAAAAAAAAAAGAACCAAAAAAAAAAAAATAAAAAAAAATAAAAAAACAAAAATCAATTCCTAGCACCCATGTGGCAGCTCACAACTGTCTGTAACTATACACACATGCAGGCAAAATACCAACATACATAAAAAAATGAATCATAGAAAAGAATGCTGTGTAGTTACGTAGCTTGGATTTGAGGACCACTTCTAATAGTGCTTTCTCTGTAACCATCGAGAGATTACAGCTTCATTTTCATGACAGGGATGATATATATATATATTCTATTATATGTAATAATAACTGCATAATTTTTAGGAGGACTAAGTCAGTTAAACTGAAAAACCACTTAGGTTGAGTATGGAGCTCAGTGTACACAGCCTAGCTAGCACCCATGAGGTCCGCACATGATTTCCAGCAACAGAAAAAGAGGAAGAAGGGAAGAGATAGGAAAGGAGGGAGAGAAGGAACAGGGAGAAAAGGGAGGACGGGAAGGGAAGAGGCAGACATTGGAAGCTTGATGGTGGGGAGGGAGCTTGACTTAGAGCAGTATTACAAGACATAAAATTACCCTTTCTGGGTTGGGGATTTAGCTCAGTGGTAGAGCGCTTGCCTAGCAAACGCAAGGCCCTGGGTTCGGTCCCCAGCTCCGAAAAATAGAAAAAAGAAAAAAAAATTACCCTTTCTGTTCTATCAGCACAGAACAATCGCGTATGATGTCTCTTCTGAACGACAATGTAGGTTATTCCAGGTTGATAGTCTTTTTCCAAACTGATACAGGCTTCTCGAATTGCCAGGAGCTCATAATATAATACCTAGAGAAGATGCAGCACAGGAACGGAACAAGCCAGTTGTTTATTTTACAAATTCCAAAGTAAGATAATGATTTCACTTCGTGATTTTCTGTTTTTAAGGATCAATTTCATTTTAAGTTATGCATATGTGTTTGGGCAGGAGTTTGTTTGTGCACCTGCGTGCAGGTGCCCTGGATGCCAGAAGAGGACATCAGAGCTCCTGGAGCTGCGGGTGGCAGGGAGCCACCTGATGTAGGTGCTGGGAACAGAACTCAGTTCCTCTGCAAGAGCCCCAAGCACTCTTAACTGCTAGGCCACCTCTCCAGCCCCACCTCATGACTTCTTAGCATCATGTACCGTACACCTCCATAATGCTTCTGCATTATGTCATTTAGCCACGAGCAGAGCAATGAAGGCTCACATATCCACAGGAAGATTTAAAAAGGAAAATCTACCGAGGCATCAGTTTTGATTTGACAAACTTTTAACTTCAGATGTTTACCTTCAGATCTAGAGATCACATCATAAACTTAGTGTGTGGTATACTTATGGCCTAAATATATTCCAGGCAACCCGCTGAGCATCCTCGAACACACATCCTGGGCAAGGAGCTACAAGGTTACAAGGCTGGCGGGGGATTGAATTTTCATTGTACGGCAGCACAGTTGGAAAACCAAAGAAAACAAAGTGGTATCTTGCCCACAAAGAAAAAAAAAAATCCCAGGCAACCAACCTGTCTAAACTGTCCTTCGGAAACACCATCCCGATAAAAGATGATCCGAGTAGGTTTGAATCGGGTTGACTTGTAAAATTGGATGAGCAGTTCCCGGACCATGGAGGCCAAGTCCTGGATGATTTCCTGTCGGGGTCTCTGAACTCTCACTGTGGCACAGTATCTGCTTGGATGGGCATCCATACTGCCTACAACCTAGGTGGGGAAGAGAGGAATTCATCAAAACTAAGCTGTCTTCATATGCTTTACCAAAGCCTGTTCATCATTACTTACTTTGAAAATAACAAAACATAGACAATCCCTCGTAAAGAATAACAACACAAAGACTAGAACGATTAAGCAGTATTTTTTTCTTTTTCTATTTTCATGTGTGTGTGGTGTGCATATACGCAAATCCATATTTTGTACATATTTGGGACCATGTATAATGCTGTCCTTACATGTGAATGTGTGTGCATGAAAAGGTCAGAGGTTGCACAGTTATAGAAAGAGCAAGCAGGCAAATTACAATACTTATAGATTTAAGGAATAAAGTTAACAGATTTAATGGGTATATTATACCTATTTATACCCCCAAACCAGAATGATCAACCTTGGCCAAAAACTCTCAAACCTGAAGAACAATAATGAAAGTTAGTGACAAGAAAATCGTTAAAGAACTAAAAAGATTAAAGACTATCACTCTCCAAAAGGAAACAAACAAACCAGGCGCTGGAGAAATGGCTGAGCAGTTACAGTCACTGGCTGCTTATGCTGAGGACCCTGGTTCAGTACCAAGCACCCACATGGTGGCTCACAACTGTTAACTCCAACTTCAAGGGACTCAGTAACCCCTGGCCTCCATGGGACTGCAAAACTCGTGTGTGTGTGTGTGTGTGTGTGTGTGTGTGTGTGTGTGTGTGTGTGTGTGTAGGGGTATATTGTATGGATGCATCACCTGTCAATTTAAAAACCCATGGCCTATAGGAAAGGGTAGAATAGAAGATGGGACATCTGGGAGGCAGAAAGAATTCTGGGACAGAGCCAGGCTTGGGAGATTCTTGCCCAGGAAGATGTAATGAGATAGATGCATGGTACCTAAGCATGGATAACCAGCCATGTGGTCAAATATAGATGGGAATGAATGGGTTGGGGGCTGGAGAGATGGCTCAGCAGTTAAGAGCACTGACTGCTCTTCCAGAGGTCCCGAGTTCAAATCCCAGGAATCACATGGTGGCTCACAACCATCTGTAATGAGATCCAATGGCTTCTTCTGGTGTGTCTAAGGACAGCTACAGTGTACTTACATAAAATAAATAAAATCTTAAAAGAAAAAGAATAAATGGGTTATCTTAATTTATGATTTTAGTCAGAGCCTAGCTATATAGCCAAAATATTTCCAGGAGCATGGGGCTTAGAAAGAAGAACCAAGACAACCTTCTAAATACATAAAATAGAAATAAAATCTTCAAAGAGAAAAACCAAATTATCTGATCAATAAATGGGCCAATAAAGCGAGCAGACAGGTCTGAAAAGAAACCCAGGACCAGAGAGAGAGGGCTTGGCGGGGGGAGCATGCTTAGCAGGCAAAAGCATGCTGCAGCCCAGGATCTCCAGCCTGAGCTTGATCTCTGGGATCCACACAGGAGAATGAGAATCAACTCCTCCAAGTTGTTCTCTCCTCCCCACATGCGCGCTGTAGCACTGATGTGCACCTCTGCCCAGCAGTAAATAAGGAGAAATACTAATGGCCAACAAACACTTGACAAACGGCTCAACATCCTTAACCTTAAGGGAAATGAAAATTAAGGTTCTGTAATTCCATCTCACCCAGGCAAAGTGGCCACTGCCACAAATAAATGACAATAAACCTGGCTATGGTATATGAAGGAGCCTCCTCCACTGCTGGTGGGAATGTGAGCAGTGACACCTGAAAGCAGTGGACAGGTTTCTCGAAACGCTGAGAACGGACCTACCACATGACTTAGTTCTACCTCTCTTGGGCACACACCTGAAGAACTTAGAGTCAACACAGACCGCGGAGATACCTGCGCTTACATGTTTATGGCCGCACTATTCACAGTAGCTAGGAAACTGTACACTCAGACGGATGGACAAAGGAAATATGGTGCAGGCGCCAGTAATCTGGGCTAGGGTGGGTTCCAGGGATGGTCAAGCTTGGTGGAAGGAAAGAAACAACTCCTGCGAGTTCTCCTCTGACCTCTAACTTCCACATACATGCCCTCTCTATAAACAAACAAACAAACAAACAAACAAATAGATGAATTAAGATACCTGTATAGTAGAATTTTATGCAGATGTAAAAAAAATTGAAATCATGGTGTTCAGAAAAATACAAATGGGAATCCTCATGTTAAATAAAACAAAGCCAGTCTTAGAAAGACAAATATCACGTGCTCTCTCTCATACATAAAACCTAAATTTAAGGGGTTGGGGATTTAGCTCAGTGGTAGAGCGCTTGCCTAGGAAGCGCAAGGCCCTGGGTTCGGTCCCCAGCTCCGAAAAAAGAACCAAAAAAAAAAAAAAAACCTATATTTTAAAATTTTATTATATACATGGACTAACTGGGAGAATAGAGGCTGAATTGGAGAAGGGAAGAGACTATAGGAGAGAGAAACGGAGGAGGAAAGGGACTGAGACCAAGAATACCAGCACATGGGTGACGATGCCAGGACAAAACCCACACATGTGTGACAAGGATGATACTGGCACATGTATCATGATGCCAGGATGATATGGGCACATGCATGACGATGCCAAGATGATACCAGCGCATGCGTGATGATGCCAGGATGATACTGACACATGCATCATGATGCCAGTATGTTAACCCAAAAAAATTAATAAAGAGGAATATATAAAATTTTGAAATGTGGAAACTAGTGTGGATTCTGGATAACACAGACTTGTCTAGAGTACTCACAGCAGCAATGGAAGGCTTCTTCCCGTCACCAGCAGGCGGGTGTGTGACATCTGCGCCCAGGAAGATCACTGGTTGCTGGAACACAGAAGGTCTTAAACACATTTTTTTAAAGGGTTAGACAGTTCATTTATTTCATGTTTCACATGTTTGCAATACACCTGCACACCGCTGACAGTACAAGAAAGCCTGCACAACCACCAGACCTGAAGCGCTGACCAGCGTACTTTGTTTGTTTTTAATCTCTACACAGTCTTGGCAGTCCTGGGAATCACTACATAGACCAGGCTGCCCTCGAACCCAGAGATCCCCTGCCTCTGTCTCCCAAGTTCTGGGATTAAAGGTGTATGCCACCACACCCAGCCTGATCTTTTAACTCATGAATCTCTATCAATGAAGTAAGAGCTGTTATATCTTCCTGACATCTTGTGAGATTTGTCATGTTTTTAAACAATGGTACTACTGTTGTAAAAAAAACTAATGTTCTCTGTAATGGGGAAAAACTATGTTTCTTTATAGTATTTCAATAATTTCTATGCATTTAAAAAAACTACTTATGTTTTTAAGTCTATGGAACTTAAAAGAAGGACCGAAAGAATCAGCAAGCCTTCAACTTTTAGTTTTAGCCTATTTTACACTTTCAGGCAGGGATTATAGAAGTCCACTGACCCACAGAATAAAATTTGAATATATATTTAATAATTATGAAGTCCTAGAATTTTTTTAAAGATTTATTTATTATAAATAAATAAATATATAAGTACACTGTAGCTGTCTTCAGACACATCAGAAGAGGGCATCAGATCTCATTACAGATGGTTGGGAGCCACCATGTGGTTGCTGGGAATTGAACTCAGGACCTCTGGAAGAGCAGTCAGTGCTCTTTTTTTTTTTTTTTTGGAGCAGGGGACTGAACCCAGGGTCTTGCGCTTTCTAGGCAAGCGCTCTACCACTGAGCTAAATCCCCAACCCCCCCCTTGTCAGTGCTCTTAACCTTTGAGCCATCTCTCCAGCCCAAGTCCTAGGATTTTTAAAATTTTATTTTAAAACTTCATCCTTTAGAATTGAAAGGGCTAGGGTGGGAGATGTGTCAGCAGTTGTTTGCCCAGAGGACTCCACACACATGGTAGCTCGCAGCTCTCTCTAACACCAGTCCTGAGGATCCAAAATCTTCTAGCCCCTATAGGCACTGCACGCATATGTGCACAGAGATACATATAAAATGAAGGTTAAAGGTATTTTAAAAAAAATATTAGCTGTTTCTTAGTTCTTGAATGTATTGGTTAAATTCTCTGCCTCGTTTATAAATTTCATCTCCTGCTCATACAGGGTCTCACTGTATAGTCCTGGCTGGCTTGTAACTCAGTGTGTAGACCAGGCTGTCCTGAAACTCTCTGTAGACCAGGCTAGTCTCAAACTCACGGAGATCTACCCTGCCTCTGCCTCCCCAGTGCTGGGATTAAAGGCACATTTAACTATTGTGTCTCCAGCCCCAGCAGTTTCTTAATCGTGTTAAGATTAGTTCACAGGCAAGAATCATTAAGGTTGCCTCTTAGTCTCTTTTAGTAGTTACTATAGGGGGAAAGTAGTTACCTATGGGGAAAAACAAAGGATGAAAGAGAAAAGCTTACCTTTGATGAGGTACAAGAATATTATTGATTCCTCCAAGTTTAACATTGATCTTTAGGCACAAGTTTGAAAGAGTTTGAGGAGATGTTTTTATTACATTCTTGACTTGCACACACTGTGTGGCCATACCCAAAAGTGTGTCTCCTACACGCTTCACCTCCGCTATGGAACAGACGGAAACGATTCAGTCAGAAAAGAAGACACGTGAAAATGAGTCCCCTCCCTGACATTAAAGCTATGAAGGATGCCTCGAAACGTATCACCATTTCAAGGTAGAGCACCTGAAATTATACCAATATTAAAACAACAATAAATCAATTAAAACACTTTTCATTAAAAAGATAAATCATTAAAAATGCGTGGAAATTTTAGGCACCAGTTTAGAATTTATCTATTGGTTTGTTTTGTACATGAAACGTATATTTAAAAAAAATCTAAGCTTTTAGCCAGGCATTGTGGCACATGCCTTTAATCTCCGCACTCAGAGGAAGGTTCCAGGGATCAAACTCAGGCTGTCAGGTTTGCATGGCAAATTTACATGCTGAGCTACCCTGACAAGCTCCCCCAAAATATTTTTAAAACTAAAGGAAAAAAAAGGGCCTCTATCAATTTTAAAGGATTTTAAGTTAAAGACAATTAAGATGCAGAAGAAGGGGTGGATGCAGGAGGAGCAGAAATTCATTGCATACATGTATTAAATTATGAACAAGTAAATCAAAATATTAAAAAAGATGCAGAGAGAAACTCTGTTATTAAAAATTAGTACTGTGCAGCCAGGTGTGGGGGTCCACACCTTTAATTCCAGCACTTGGAAGGCAGAGGCAGGAAGTTCTCTGTGTGTTTGAGGTTAGCCTGGTCCTCAGAGTGAGTCCAGGACGCCAGGGCTGTTACACAGAGAAACCTGTCTTGAAAAACCAAAACCAACAAATAACCAACCAACCAAAACAGAACTAGTACTATTCTTGCAGAGGATCCAAGACTGGGACCTACCATTCACCTCAAGTGGTTCCATGTTCCTACTTGCATGGCCTATGTTTTAGGGTTTCACTGCTGTGAAGAGACACCATCACCAAGGCAACTCTTATAAAGCTAAACAATTAATTGGGGCTAGCTTACAGTTTCAGAGGTTTAGTCCATAATCGTCATGGCAGGAAGCATGGCAGCATGTGGCGGACACGGTGCTGGAGGAGCCAAGAGTCCTACTTTTGATCCACAGGCAGCAGACGGAGACTGTGTGCCAGCCACACTGGGCATATCTTAAGCATAGGAGATCTCAAAGCCCACTCCTACGGTGGCACACGTCCTCTAATAATTCTACACCTACTCCAACAAGGCCACACCCCCTAATATCGCCATTCCCTAGGGCTCAAGCATTCAAATATATGAGGCTATGGAGGCCATACCTATTCAAACCACCACAGCTTATTAAGTTCCACTTAAACATTTAAAGCTTTGCTAATCCAAAACCCCAAAGTCCACATTCCATCAACAAGCGGCACTGTCAGGACTGTCACAGCGATACTCTGCTCCCTGGTACCAACTTCTGTCTTAGCGTTCTATTGCTGTGAAAAGACACCATGACCACAGCATCTCTTATAAACGAAAACATTTAACTGGGGCTTGCTTACAGTTTCAGAGGTTTAGTCCATTGTTCTGGTAAGGAACAAGCAGGCATGTAACTGAGTTTCATGTCCAGATCCACAGGCAGCAGGAAGAATAAAGACGCTGGGCCTATCCTGAGCTTTTAAAAACTTACAGCGCACGTTCAGTGACACACTTCCTCCAACAAGACACACTATTGCAGTAAGGCCACATTTCTAATCCTTCTCAAGTAGTGCCATGCCTTCTTGATTAAAGATTCAAGTACATGAGTGCATGGGAACCATTCTTACTCAAATGACCACAGGTGGCTTCAGGTTTCTGTTATTGATTGGTTGAGACAAGATTTCTCTAGGTAGTTCTGGCTGTCCTGGAACTCACTTTGTAGACCAGGCTGGCCTCAAATTCAGAGGTCCGTCTGGCTCCGCCTCTTGAGTGCTGGTATTACAGCTACGCACCACCATGCCTGATGCAGGTCTTTGTTATTTCAAACAATGCTATGAATTAACCTTTATTGTTTTATTTCATTTTATCTTCAGGGTTCATTTCTATAAGTGAAATCCAGGATTCAGAGGGAGGCTGTGGGATATGTATGTGTGTGTGTGTACATATAAAATCTTTACAGATAGTGACAAACAAGAAATTCAAAAAGCACTGAATTTATTAATTTGGCATATGTGTGTGTATGTACGTGTGTGTGTGTGTGTGTGTGTGTGTGTGTGTTTGTGTGTGTGTGTCTGTGTGCGCGCGCTCGCACTCGCGCGCGCGTGTGTTTAGGAGCCACCAAATGACTACATAAGATAGTAAGAAAAAATTTGATTTTGTCAGGGAGGTCAGATAAAGCTTTTGCTAAAATTTAAGTGAATAGTTTGCATTTCTTCTTGGTGAAGCATGGATTGTGGAGCATGGAAAGCAACACAGGTAGAAGTAAGAAAGTGAATGGTGTCCCTGTGGGGATCTGAAAATAAAGGGAGATCACAATGAAAGCCAACACTGGCAGAGCTTCTCAGACTGGGGCAGGGAGGTCATTGTTGAGGCAGAACCTAGGATTTCTGCTGACTTCTGACATCTGAATTACTTAAACAATCTGCTCAGAGGCTCTAGAGGCATATGATGAAGTCATCACACTTGCACTAGAGACATTTCCATTCTTGTTTTTACACTCTTTACCATTGATCTAGAAACAAGCAGGACATCTTTCAGTTTTCAAATAAACAGAAGTATGGTCATATCAGAAATATTAATTCAAGAAATAAGTGACCCATCATTTCTCAGAGAAAAAGTGGAGGAACCTTGAATGCACATTGCTAAGTGAAAGAAGCCTATTAGAAAGACTACGTAGCAGGGCAGCCAGTGGTGGTCTGCACCTTTAATCCCAGCACTCGGGAAACAGAGACAAGTGGATCTCTGAGTTTGAGGCCAGCCTGGTCTATAGAGCGACTTCCAGGACAGCCAGGGTTGCAAAGAGGAAACCTTGTCTTGAAAAAACTAAACAAACAAACAAACAAAAAAAAAGAGAAAAGAAGAAAGAAAGAAGGAAGGAAAGAAAGAAAGAAAGGCAGGCTACATATAAAATGATTCCACTTTGTGACAATCTAGAAAAAGCAAAGCTCTATCAATAGTAAAGAAATCAGTGACTTCAAGGATTGAGGGAGGGAGGAGGAGGATGAAGAGAGGAATTTAAGAACAGTGAAGCTATTCTGTATGGTTCTGTAATGATGGGTTCATATTTGCCAGACCTACACTGTTCAACATGAACAGTGAACTTTAATCTGTGGGCAATGCACTAATAATTAATAATGTTAACAACATGAATGCTTTTGGTTCAGTAAATGGAACACATTATGGAGAAAAGTTAGTCTGTGCAAAGGGCAGATGACAAGATGATATAGGGGAACTCCCTAGAGTATCTCAATTTTTCTGTAAATCTAAAGCTATTCTAAGAAAGTATATTTACTCATTGAATTTATGCATGTGCATGTGTTTACATGTTCATGTGTGTGTAGATGTGTGTGCACATGTGTCAGCCTTCAGTGTCACTCCTCAGAAGCTGTCTCTACCTTGTTTCTATTGAGAGCAAAGAGTATAAAGGAGGCAAACAAATTTTGTTTCCCACCAACAGTATGTAAGAGCCCATACTTATTTAAATTTTTGTCAAAAATAGGTATTATTGTTAGTGAAAACTAACTTACTTAAGTTAGATTTTCTTTAATGATTAGCAATACTGCATAGCTTCTTTTCCCCAGTGCTAGGGACTGAACCCAGGGTCATACAGATGCTAGGTAAGTGCTTCATCACTGAGCTAGATCCAGAAGATAAATTACGTTCTTTGAATAGGTAGTTTGAATTTGAAATACTGACCTGCAGACTAAGAATACATGTTTAGGGGTTGGTGATATAGCTGTTAGTAAACTGCTTGCCAAACATGCATGAAGGCCTGGCTTTGGTCCCCAGCATCACACAAACCCAGGAGCACAACAGCGTGCTCCTTCTCTAATTCCAGGACAAAGGATGAAAAAGCAGTATGATCAGAAACTCCAGGTCACCTCCAGCAACTGGGAGTTTAAAGCCAGCCTGAGCTAGAAACTCTGTCTTTAAAAAAAAAAAGCTCATATGTCCATTAATTAGAACAAAATAAAAAACTAGAAAATGTTTCCTTTGTTGACTAATACGTTCATTTTTTTTCTAATGATATGCTAGTGTTTACAGTTTCTGTTTGCTGTGTTCTGTTGATTTTAAATGTACTATATTTACTATATTAGTGACACACAGATTTGTGTGTAGTCAACTGTAATAATTTTTCTTTGTTATTTCTTTTTTTCTGTTTTGTTTTTGTGATGGTGGGAACCAACTCATAACCAAGCATTTGCCTATTGAGCTTCAGACCCTTCTTTCATTTTTCTTTTTTAAAAAAATATTTTTATTTTATATTGGTGAGTTACTTTAGTGGCATGGATGTGTTTGCACCACATCATGCCTGATGCTCATGAAGACTGGAAGAGGGCATCAGATCCCCTGGAACTGGAGATACAGAGAATTGTTAGCTGACATGTGGGTTCTGGGAATTGAAAATGGGTCCTCTGGAAGTGCTCCTAACCACCGAGTCACTGTTTGGCAACCCTCCTCCCCGCCCCGTCTGTCCGTCCGTCCGTCCGTCCGTCTGTCTGTCTCTTGGGATGTATGTAGAGGTGTTGTTGTTCATGTGTATGTGCATGTGTGTATACACATGTGTGTGCATATGTGCATTTGAGTTGAGGGCTCAGAGTGGATGTGAGGTGTCTTCTCCAACCATTCTCCACTTTGTTTTATGAGGTAGAGTCTTTTGTTAGGTAGAGGTCACCACTGGATGGCTGGTCAGCAAGTCCAGAACTGCTTCTTTGTCTCTCCTGAGCAGGGACTATCTCTTGGTGCATGCTGCAGAGCCTGACTTGTTCTATGGGTTCCTGGGGATCAAAGCAGGCCCTGATACTTGTGCAGTGAGCACTTTACACTGACTGAGCCATCTCCCTACCCTCATGTCTGTCATTTCTTTTTTCTTTTTTTCTTTTTTTCGGAGCTGGGGACCGAACCCAGGGCCTTGCGCTTGCTAGGCAAGCGCTCTACCACTGAGCTAAATCCCCAACTCCCACGTCTGTCATTTCTAATATGAAATTATTTTACTACATTCAATGGTTTGTAAGTTATTATTTTCCTATTTTTTTTCGTTTTTCGGCATCCGATTTCTTTTACTACAATAATATGTGGTCAGGTATTTAAGTATCCCAGCTCCACAGGTGAGGAACGTAAGGCATCACACAGTTACGTCACTGAGTTATATCACACAGTAGTACAGCCTGCGGTGTCTGAACACTGACAGTCCACCTCCACGATCTGTGCTGTAACCCGCCACCTCATCCTGTACGCAAGTTATTCTGATGCCATCTCACTGCATGATTCTTCTCTTTAGCACTGCTTCTGATGTCTCTTTATGGCACTAAAAGTCATTTCCCAGAGTCTCCTTTTTACTATTTAGCTTACAGACTTTGTCTTAAGGGAATAATGTGTGGGGTTTTTGCTGTTGTTTTCTTTTTCTTTTCTTTTCTTTTTTCCCGAGATGGTTTCTTTGTGTAGCCCTGGTTGTTCTGGAACTCATTCTGTAGACCTGGAACTCGAGATCCTCTTGCCTCCACCTCCCAAGTGCTAGGATTAAAGGCATGCACCATCACTACCCAGCTAATATGTGATTTTAAATACTATGGTACAAATATATTTTAGTATTTGGAAATTTTAGGTCATCTAATTCTAAAAACAATGTTAAGCAGAAGAAAAGAAATGCAGTATTTCTGTTGGTGCGGTGCTGGAGACCAAATCCAGGTCCGTTGTTAACAGCTTCGGTCTGTGCTCTAAGCAATGAGCTAAATTCTCACTCCTGAAAGATGCATTTTAAAATATCCTTACCATATACCGGCGTCTTCCCAGGCAGGATGACGATAATGAGCTGCAGTCCTGAGTAGGTATTCTTGAGATGCCGGAACATGGGCTCCACGCTGTCTGCCCCCTGTGCGTATTTGCAGAAACATGGCTGACCCTGGATGGGCATCCCTGCATCCTTGGAGATCTTCCGAAGCTGGTCTGTGAATCCTCTGAAGGTGAAGAGAAGAGCTTTGTCTAGACGTCAAAATGTACCAAACATTTGATCTCGTGGGGGTGTGTGTATGTGTATGTGTGTGTGTGTGTGTGTGAGAGTGTGTGTATGTGAGTGTGTGTGTGTGAACTCACGGTCTGTGTGTGTTCGGCAAGTACTCTACACTGAGCTGTAGCCCCAGCTCCAAGCCTGCCACACAGCGGTGAAAAGTTTACGAAAGAGATGGAAGCTAGGTGGTGATGGAGCCCGCCTTTAATCCCAGCACTCAGGAGACAGAGGCAGGTGGATCTCTGAGTTTAAGGACAACCTGGTTTACAGACTGAGTTCCATGATAGCCAGGGCTACAGAGAAACCCTATCTCAAACACAAAAGTCATTAAGAAAAAAATCATTAAGGAAAAAGTAGGAAGAGGAGAGAGAAGATGAAGATAGGAAGAAGAGAAGAAGAAAGAAATAGCAGATGAAGCAAAGATCTGCGTGTTTGCTCAATATAGAAAAGGTCACGGGGGCGGGGGAAGAAAAGGTCACCAGATTACTAAATTTAAAGGCAACAGAGGGTACCGTAACCTACAGCAGCCTTCCTTCGTCCTTTGCAGACATGTTCAAAGATCCCCAAATGGGGCTGGGAGATGGCATAGTTGGTAAAAGATTTGCTATGCACATCTATACTGTCAGCACTGAGGAGGTGGAGACTGGAGGATCCCTGGGATTGGCTGGTCAGTCCATCTAACCGAATTAATGAATTCCAGATTCAGTAAGATACTCTGTCTCAAAAACCAAGGTGGAAGGTGACTGAGAAATATTCCTAAAATCAACTTCTGGCGTCAGTCTATTTGTACACTAACACACACACACACACACACACACACACACATACACACACACACACACACACACACACACACACACACATACACTTCACGACTCAAAATTGGATGTTTAAAGGTATAGATTACTAGACCCTATAATTTAATGCCTTTTGATCTTAACCAATGGCTATAATTTTTTTTTCTTTTTCTTTTTTTCGGAGCTGGGAACCGAACCCAGGGCCCTGCACTTGCTAGGCAAGCACTCTACCACTGAGCTAAATCCCCAACCCCTATGGCTATAATATTTGAAGTCCCAGGTATAACAAGTAAATTTATACAAATACAAATACCTTTATAATATAGAATACTCATTTTTAATGTACATCTTTGAAACTTCAGCATGCAATTTTTTCTTTCCTTACTAAACTGACCACCTTTGTCTTTTCACTTAATAATTCAGTGAGTTCTAGGCCAATAAGAGACCATGGTGGATAGTTCCGGATAACTGACATCTTTGGCTGACTTCTGGCCTGTACATGCAGAAACATGCACATTCACACACACCTGCAAATGTGTGCGCACATATGGACACACACACATTATGGCTGAGACTGGGCCTCATTAATTTATGGTTCTCCTGCCTCAGCCTCCTACATAACTGGAATGATAGGTGATCCCAGCTGGACGGAGGAAATAGTTTTAAAGGTTTACTGGTTAAACATATTTCATACAGAGAGGCATCATTTGTTAGCACACAGGATGAACCATTACAGACTGAAACACAGGGCTGGGGTGTGGCTCAGGAATGCAACCCATTGGATGTACAAGGTCCTGGGTTCACCCCAGCCACAAAATCCAAACACTAAAGGTCCCCAGACTAAATCAACGAAACATCTTACTTCAGTATTTCTTCTCTGCACTGCCTCTGTGTGGCAAAGCAAGCGATAGCCCACATTTTGATTTCAACTCCTGTGTGGAACTGTTTTCCTCTCATGTCCCATACTCCGTGGCTTGGTGTTGCTACTGTCCGGTTCTGTAAGAGAGATGACAAAGACTTCCCCAAATAATGCATTTCAGGTGAGCTCAAGTAAGCACTTCAGGTTTCTGAATTGATAAATCCTTAGTACTCTATGTGGAGTGGACTGTTCTAAAGCAATATTATTTACACTGTTAAAACCAGAGTCCAGTAAGAGGCCAGCAAGATGGTTTGGCAGATCTTTACAAGCAGTTCTTGTCCCCTTGCATGCTGACCTAAGTTTGACCTCACCACACTCAAGAACTCATACAGTAAAAGGAGAGAACCCAACTCCCTCACGTTACCCTTGACTTCTCCCTTGACTTCCCCATGTGCACCAAGACAATAAATAAATAAATGTAAAAAAAGTTATGCTAAACTAAATTCACCTTAAAACAAACAAAACACCTGATGTATTGTTGGAATGATAAAATAGAAAGTTCAAAACCTAGAGTACCATTCTCTCCACAATTAGCAAATTATTTATTTTATGTATGAGTTCTCTGCTGTATGTTTATCTGCAGGCCAGAAGAGGGCATCAGATCCCATTATAGACAGTTGTGAGCCTCCATGTAGTTGCTGGGAATTGAACTCAGGACCTCTGGAAGACCAGCCAATGCTCTTAACCATGGAGCCATCTCTCCAGCTCTTACTCAGCAAGTGATGTGTGTATGAGGAGAACATTACTGACAGCCTTACCCGTCCTCCATACTGGAGCATAGGTGCTGGCAGTACTCGACCGGTCACATGGGCCATCTCATCCCGCACTTTAAACTGAAACTCCTGAACAAATGGATCTGTTTCATAATTTGCACTTCTTACCTAACAACAGAAAAGAATTGTCATTATTTTCAGACTTCCCTCAACCTCTTACTACAGTTGCCAGGACCTCCGCTTTTCTTCCTCTTCGCCAACTATATGTTTTATAGTAAGTATAATCAACGGTGCCCTGGCTATAAAGCAGAGAATATTATCCTGCACACTGTGTCAGGGGCTGAAGGAAGTCTATGAACACCTTCATAAGTGACTCAAAACTAAATGTAGATATTAGGTTGAATAATACACTTTAACTAGTTGTGACCCATGAAAATGATGATTTTAAACAATTAGGCAATTTCAGGAGAGAGAAATACCTATTTAAAATGGGATAAGAAGCTCCAATTGAGCCAGAGTGGTGGGGCACACCACCTTAATCCCAGAATTTGAGAGGTAGAGGCAGGTGGCTCTTTGAATTCGAGGACAGCATGGTCTACAGACTGGGTTCCAGGATAGCTAGAGCTGTTATACAGAGAAACCCTGTCTTGAAAAATGAAAAAAAAAAAAAAAAAAAAAAAAAAGAAACAAAACAAAAATCCAACTAAACACAAAAGAATCTCTGATTGGACAGTCAGTCATAGCTTTGTTTGTCAAAACAAAAACAAAAACAAAAACAAAACAAAACAAGAACCTAGAAACATAATACCAAAATTTGTTTCATGTAAAGTTTGACAGTAAATATTAAAAGCAACTTTCTACTATCTGCTTTATAACAATTTTATTTCAATACTTTCAGGTATATGACATCGTAAATGTTTACTTAGAGAGAAACAGTAAGAACAGATAAAAAGCCAGTATCAGTTACAGATTATAAGTTTTATATGACAAATCCATGCATAGAGTCAAAGAAATAATACATGTTTTCTCAGTGCTGGGTCTTACCCTAAGGTACCCTACTAGCTATTTTTCTTTCTTTTATCTTTTTTCTTTATTCTTTTTTTTTTTCAAGACAGGGTTTCTCTGTGTAGGCCAGGCTGGCCTTAAGAGATAACCTTCCCTCTGCCTCCCGAGTGCTGGGATTAAAGGTGTGAGCCACTGTACTTGGCTCCACAACCTCTTTTAATTCTGCCAGTTTATAACTGGTAATAGAGCATCGCTGGTAAGGACATCTTTTGTTTACCTTACTCGCCTTGATCATTGCCCCCATCCCCTGCTCCCTTGACTGGGTCGTCCTAATGCGCTTTAAATCCCATTTTAGAATTTTGTACTAACCAATCTGCTAATTTCCTCTTGTCTATCTGGTGCAGATCTTGCTGTTGCCTTAATCATAGTAGAAGTCTGATTGTCTGTTAGTTTCTTGATACACCTCTGTCCAGCCACAATATTACAGACCTAGAAATAGGATAATTTATACAATGTATATATATTTTTTAGAACTCACTTGCTTAATGCCAATCACATGTTAAATATAATTTTAAGGTCTACTTTAGTAAATTACTTTTTACTTATGTTAAAGTAAAAACAGAGAACAAATTACACATGATTACATAATTATAGATGGGTAAAAGGTACACAGGATAAAGACTGAAAGAAACATAGCAAAAAAATGCTAACCAATGGTAGAATTATGGGTGAACTTTTTTCCTACCATGTTGGCTAGTTTTATGTCAGGTTAACACAAGCTAATGTCATCTCAGGTGGGGGAACCAATAACGAAAATACCTCCATATGATCCTGCTGTAGGGCATTTCTTAATGAGTGATTGATAGGGATGGCACATTACAGTGGGCTGCGTCCTTCTTCATGCTGGAAGTCCTGGCTTCTATAGGAGAGCAGGCTGAGCAAGTCATGAAGAGTAAGCCAGTAAGCAGCACTCCTCCATGGCCTCTGCATCAGCTCCTGCCTCCAGGTTCCTGGCCTGCCTGAGCTCCTGTCCTGACTTCCTTTGATAAGGAACAGTGAGATGGATGGAAGTGTAAGCAGAATAAACCCTTTCCTCCAAGTTGCTCTACGGTCATGGTATTTTATCACAGAAATGGGCACTCTGACTAAGACATATACTATTCTAATCGAAGAAATTGTAGAAAAAAAGAATTTAAAAATTGTTCAAATTCCAAAATACATGTGAAACTCAGTAAATCATAGGCCATAAATGCCCCTAAAAGAATAATAAATAAGGCCAGGGAGATGGCTCTGCAGGCAAAGAGCTTGCTGCATAAGGACCTGAGTTAAGACCCCTAGCACTAATGTACAAAACTAGGCATGGTGGGATATGCCTGTAACCCCAGTGCTGGAGAAGAGGGAGGGGAAAGGAAGGTGGAGAAACTGGCCCAGCTGAAGTTCAGGTTCAGTGAGAGACTTTGTCTCAAAAAACAGATGGATAGCAACATTGAAAGACTCTTGATGTCTGTCATTCTTGGCCTACACACACGACACACACGCACGCACACACACACGCATGCACACACACACACACACACACACACACACACACAGAGAAGAGAAACAGAAGCTAATCATAAGCAGCATAAAGGCATTACTTCTAGTGGCAGGTATGTATGCTTCTGCTCCTGCCCCACTTGCAGACAGGGAAGGTGTGGGTACTTCAGCTGAAGTGTGTACTTTTCTCGGAAATACTGAGCTACAGTTCTCTCCACAGTTTGGCCATTTTCTAGCTGTAAAGGAAATCTGGGAAAAGAAGAGTTGACATGAACAACCTTATCCATTATGGCTGGTCAACTTCCCAACCCTTAGAGTATGCTGCCTCATATTACTGCCATGGTGAACTGCAGCTTTTCTTACGTTTGGTGGCTGGCAGGCCTTCTTGTTACATTACAGACACGGTATTTCCGTCTCATTGTTCCACAATGAGTCACTTCAACCTTCAGACCTGTTCCCAACAAGAAAAATGAAGGTTACAGAGATTCCATGAAAAATACTTACCCAGTCTCTTCACTACTATAAAACCTCTATTCTGAGCAGGCACAAGGTCTGTGACACAAGCAATGTGATATTAGGAACTTTTATGTGAAATTGTTAATAATCATAATAATGACAGACCTAATACCAAATATTTTTCTTATAAAAGAAGTTCTTATTAAGAAAGAAAATCCTATAGTTCACTAAGTCCAAAGATTAAGGGGCAAAGTTCTCCGGTAGGAAAAAAATGCATTTACAATAAACTCAGGAATCTGTAAACTCGGGAATGAGAGGATAAGTGTTTGAATAGCCCCTCATCACATGGTGACTGAAGATCAGAGTTACAGAAAGTCCTTCTAAGATTTATGAATCAGGCAGAAAAAAAAATCTGGTCCTCCTACTAGAACTAGAGTGACAATTTTATTAAGTATTTTTCTTTATTCATTTTTTCTCAAAAAATAGTGACTACTAGAATGGAAGATAAATAGTTCTTAACTTAAAAAATTATGTGTGTGTGTGTGTGTGTGTGTGTGTGTGTGTGCTCATGCACACATGAATGTAGAGGTCAAAAGACAATGTAAAGAAATTGGTTCTCTCCTTGTATCATGTGGGTCCTGGGGAGCAAACTCAGGTGGCCAAGCTTGGTGGCAAGTGAATTTGCCCATTGAGCCATCTTGTCAACCTTCCAAATAACATTTTTTTAAAGACAGGGTCTCTCTAGGTAGCTCTGACTGTACTGAACTTCGGTATGTAGATCGGTTACCCTTGAACTCACAAAGTTCCATCTGTCTTTGCCTCCTGGGTGATGGGATTTAAGGTGTGGGCCATGACTCTCGGGCTTTTTCAAATAATTCGTAAAGTAGGTGATCTTTACTTTCTTATGGAATTATTCACCCCTGTGGGAATCTGATGAAAGCAATAAACTCTCAGAAAAATACATATACATATATACATACATATATACATATATGTATATGTGTGTGTGTGTGTGTAAATGGAGCAAGTAATTTTAAATATTTCTAGCTCACTGTTGTCCATTTATGAACTTTAGTGATTCAAGGATTCCAGGTTATTCTAGAAAGTAAAGAATGGGCTTTGAATCCTCAGCTGACGAAAACCCGTTTTGGAGGTACTCAGAGCCATGTGCACACAGGCACAAGTCCTACCACTGAGCTCTAACCCCACCCTTTTCACTTTGTTTCCACACAGGGTCTTGCCCAGTTGCTCAAAGTATCCTTGAATTTATTTTCCATCCTTAGCTTTCTGGGATGACGGGGGTGTGCCTCCATGACCGGCATATCAAGAAACTAGGAAGATTCTTGTTTGTTTTTTGTTGTTGTTTGTTTTGTTTTGAAGGTAGAGGATGATAAGAGGCTCTCTACGTAATCCTGACTAGAACTTGTTAATATAGACCAGGCTGCCCTTCAACTCAGAGATCCCCCTGCATATGCCTTTCTAGTGCTGGGATTAAAGGCATGCACTACTATGGCCAGCAGGAATTTCCTTAAGAACTGATGAGAAACGGAATTTCCATAGATGATGCTTTATGCGTGTGCTTAATAGTGATAATCATTAGTAACGTGTTACTGAGGACAGGAAATGCAGCTAATGTGCCCGATAAACTAAAAGTTTAATTTTAATTAATTGCAAACAAGCTCCTGGCTGCCGTAGTGGCCAAAGTAGTAACCCAGGAGGAGGTGTTAAGAAATGGACATATAATAGCTATTCTTCACAGAAAAATAGACACATTTCTAAAGTTTGGCCTAGGCTCCAAAGAGTAAGTCTAAAAGGGTAAAAATGGAGTTTTTTTTTTTTTTTGAACAGAAATTATGGTCATTACACTTTAAGCAATTTTACTTTTTTATTTATAAATTCCTATAGTGTAGTAATTGTCATCTGGATGTGATTTTGCCTGCCCCTCGCCCTGGAACATTACATGCATGTGTGCGTGCGTGCGTGCGTGCGTGCGTGTGTGTGTGTGTGTGTGTGTGTGTGTGTGCGTGTGAGGCTATGAGCCAATCCAGGGCCTTGGCACACATTAGGTAAATACTTTACTAAGTCACACTCCTAGCCCCCAACACAGGTTCTGTGACTGTTACAGCTAGGTGACAGATATCACTGGCAGCTGGTGAATAGAGATTGAATACTTCCCTATATTCTACAATGTATAGAACTGCACCTAGCGCTCAGCCAAGAATTACCCAGTACAGAATGGCAAGAGAAACTCTACCACGGTATAATTTGCTTTCTTATCTAATTATTAACTATAGTACCAATCACAAAGTTTACTCATAGTAAATATTTTCTTTTGACATATCAGTACAAATTAGGATAATAAATGTTTTTTTTGAAAAAGTATTCTTAATAAAAATTAAACCTTTGAGAAGTAATTTTTCATTGTAACTATATTTCTAAAATTAAATTTCAAATATTTATTATGTCAGTATATTATTATCAAGGAGGCCGGAAAATGCAATGGAAGGCCTTGTAAGAGGGAAACAGCAGGGGTTGGGGATTTAGCTCAGTAGTAGAGCGCTTGCCTAGCAGGAGCAAGGCCCTGGGTTCGGTCCCCAGCTCCGAAAAAAAGAATTTAAAAAGAAAAAAAAAAAAAAAGGGAAACAGCAATACTATGAAGTAAGGAACATAAAAATATTATATTTTGGGGACAAAGTAAATCTCTGTTGTCTGAAACATTTATTTATTTTCAAGTCTTTCCCATGATTTAAAAAAGCATAGTTTTCAAAAATACGGTTCTACATGGTTATAGAACAAATATTAACTAAAAGTAAATTTCCCCCAATATTTCTGCTTTGTAAGTACCATTAATCATTGGTTGATAAAAAGTTATTACCAACTAGTTGGAGATAAGGGCAACTAGATTATAATCAATATACTAAAATTTATATTTGTTAGGACATGATTTATAGCATCTAGCAGCTATCATCAAATTCCTTATATAAATTAAAACCAAGCATCACCAAACAGAAAATTCTCTTTTCTGAGTTCCTGTGGGAAGATACATGGTGTACTTTAAAAAGTCCTCATTTAAAAAAGTCTTCTTGACTTTCAATGGAGGAAAAAAATATACAGTTTTACTAATTAGATATAACCCAGACTTTATACCCCAAATGTAAGATCATAGATCATACCTAACAATTCAATCAAATCCAGGGGCTAGCAAAAAGTCAAAATTACAAAGAGTGGAATAGGTAACTCTCTGCCCAGGCCCTCCCCAAACCCTCCATCCAACCAAAGTTTGGCTTTAACAAATATGGAACCTATAAACTTGGCTTTACCTTCACTATAACATCAACTTTATAATGCTTTCTAGTCAACTTTTCAGTCATTTCTTTGGCCCCTGAGCAGTTGAAGTTAAGACCGAGTCCATGCTCTCCGGGCAGCAGCTGAATCCTTGTTCTGTACATCTTGTATTTTCTGTGATAGAGCGGTGACATGAGTTGGTTGCATAGTTACCGCACAATGATGTAAGTGACTGCATGATATCAGGGTGGTAACTAGGCAGCCACTCGGCTAGAAACCATGGCATTGAGATGATCACATAGATAATGGCAGGTAATGCACTGACCTGACCATGCTAACTGCAGTTAGGACAGATTATGAGAGGACAATGATATGGCTGCAAACAGTTATCATTAACAGTTTCTTATTGTGGCCCTTGACTCGAGATAGATGGATGCTGACTGACAAAACAGGAAGGGCTGGCCTTTTCAGGTTTTATTAAGACGACTGTCTCTTGTTTGTAGTTACTGAATGGCACAGAATGAATGAGAACAGGAACAAGCAAGGATGTAGTCACCTACTCTAACTGGTTTGGGGACTGAGAGATGTTCAGTGAACAAATGCGAATGCTTCATTCAAACCACAAGCTGAAAATTATCTGCAACGAATAGGTAAAATCTTAAACAAGAGCATAATCATTTCTGTTCATTTAAGATGCAGCATTTAATATAAACAAAGATAGCTACGCCTTCCTGGATAGTATGTGGTTTTCCTTCACGTCAATCTACCACACTGAGGACAGTGGAGTTACATCTTACGTGAGGATTAGACACTAAAGTCATAAATAAGGAAAGAATTGCATACAGTCAAATTACTTTCTAAAAATTCCTGAAATTGCTGAGAAAGCTTGAACGCAAAGCTATCAGTGCCCTTAGAATGTTCAGAAGGAGCAAATATGTGCAGAATGTAATATCAGAACACTATTAGAGGAATTTTAATTTGAGGGGCCATAGAGAATAGCTTTTTATTCTAATGAACATAGGACACAACACCACTGTAATAACTGTAAGCTGCCTTTGTAGTGTACATTAAATAGCTAAGTACAATCTGGAGTAACACATGAAAATGGTGAACTCCCATTTTAGACTGGAATTTCAGAAAATAACATTAATTAGAGTATGTTCAGAGAGTGAGTCAAATTCTAAAGTAGCAATATCTTTAACGTAAGATTCTTATGTAACAGTATCAGAGAAACATTTTCCCATGAGACCACTTCCTCTCTCTAGCTAGCGTGGGACAATATTCATAAAAACATAGCTGGATTACTTAGCAGATTCTTCATTCAACCACTACCTAAGAAGCTACAATAATGGATATGATGTAACATTTTATAATTAATCTATATTCTATTGATCATGTTACACAATATGATTCTAATTATAAAAAAACTTCAATGGAAAACTGTGTTATCCATGCATTTTATAGTGTCTTAAATGCTAATTAGTAACAAACTGTAGAAATGATATCTGAAAGTACTTAGTCTTCTAAATGCTAATTAACTCACCTTTTATCTCCTTAGTGAATTTTACCCGATGAGAATCGGTCAGGGGTCTGGGTTGCTCATCGATGTTGTGAATGTCAAGAACTTCACACATGAACTGAATGACAGGCTGTGCTTTGTAAAAGGCAGTGGCAGAAACTAGGGGGAAAAAAAACCTCACATAGTACAAATCCAAGAAACTTCATTCTAGGTTTCCACAATTAACTGTATACAGTTAAAATGATCCCTTGTGTGTGCATATCTACATATAAATATCTATATCTATACATACATTATGTGTAAGTGTTTTCCAAAATGAAGCAGTTTGGTTTCTGAGGTACGAGAACAGAAAGGTCAACTACTACAGTTTTTATCATCTAACTCGCCATGGGTAACCACCCTCGCAATGAAGTGTTTTATGAAACTGGAACCCGTGAAGCCAAAGAATGCCCAAGTAGAGAAGAGTGGATCATTTCCTAAACCAGGCTTCTTATGCTAACATGCTACAGTCTCTTCCAGAGACAGCTTTCTTCATCTTATAAAGGTCTGAGAAAACAGAGATATTCAATACAAGCCACAGGTCCTCCTAGGGGGGATCTGCCCAGAGGTCTGAGTCACAAGTGGTGGTTTACCAACCAGCACGATTATTTTTAAAATAGTTTTTATTTTTAGGTTTTGGAACTATAAACATGATTAAAAGACTACACATCTCTTTTTCTTCTTCTTCCTTCTCCTCCTTTTCCTCCTCTTCCTTCTCTTCCTTCTCTTCCTTTAAGACAACCATTCATTGTGTAGACCTGGGTGTAGAACTCAATATGCAGGGGTTGGGGATTTAGATCAGTGGTAGAGCGCTCGCCTAGCAAGCACAAGGCCCTGGGTTCAGTCCCCAGCTCCAGAAAAAAAAAAAAAAGAACTCAATATGTAGCCCAGGTTAGCCTCAAACTTACAAAGATGCATCTCCCTCTGCCTCCTTAGTATTAGGATTAAAGGTATACACCACCATATTTAACCTTATATTCTTTTTTTAGGAATAAAAATTATGAATGTGTATGTGTCCATGGGAAAGTGGATATGCGTGACTGTATGGTGACCTCTGAGAACAGAAGAGAGTTTGAATCCCTTAGAGCTGGAGTCACCGGTGGTTATGAGCTGCCCAGTGTGGGTGCTGAAGATGGACTTCAGACCGAAAGACTGCTCTTAAGTGTTGGACCGTCTCTCTCCAGCCAGATAGCTACTACTGAAAAATTGTAGGACCATTTTTGTGCATAAACAAATGCCAGCAAAGAGGGAGGTGGCATTTCACACCATTAATCCCAGCACTTATGAGGCAGAGGAGCAGATCTCTATGGCCACATAGCCAGCCAGGGCTACATAGGGTGAACCCTGTCTCAGACAAAACAAAACAAAAAACAAAGACCACAAACCAAAAATGAAAACATGCCAGTACAATATATACTGTACACATGGTTTCATATTGTTTGATTAGCCCAGCACACGCTGGCCTGGCCTACTTTTTAGAGAGAAACAGATAAAAGAAGTGCATTGTGAAGGACAGGCACCTTTACCTTTCCTTTAATCCCACAGGAGATTTTCCTCCCTGGATGCTGCAATCACGCCTACTGTTTCACAGTTGGAACTACCATACCAATGCCTACAATGCTTCTTCTACTGCATTTCCTGTTCTCTTCTTCTTCCTTTTTTTTTTTTTTTTTAAGATTTATTTATTTATTTTGTAGAGGAGCACACTGTAGCTGTCCTCAGACACACCAGAAGAGGGCATCGGATCCCATTATAGATGGTTGTGAGCCACCATGTGGCTGCTGGGATTTGAACTCAGGACCTCTGGAAGAGCAGTCGGTGCTCTTAACCGCTGAGCCATCTCTCCAGCCCCCTCCTGTTCTCTTCTAACCACTCACTGTTACCATCTCCTAGACTACATGCAGTGACATGGGCATTTGAGATGAAAACTAAACTTTGTGATACAAAGCTTTGAAAAGGATGGGTTGAAATCCATGAACACCATTTAAAGAAGGGTTAATTTCTAATGGTAAGAGATCTCTGGAGCCCTCTGTGAACCTTTCAAACTTTCGATGTTGTTTCATTGTTTCAGACAGCCCCGCTCACTATGCATGTATGACCTTGGACTCCTGTTCATCTTATTTTCCTTTCCCAAGCGCTTAGATTACAGGCCTGCACCACCGTGTCTGATTATGTGGTACTGTGGATTGAACCTAGGGCTCTCTGCTCCAGGCAAGCGTTCTACCCACTGAGCTACATCAACCAAACCAACTGTCCCATCCCTGGCTGGTGTTGCAGGCATGTATCACGATGCCTGCTGACTCCTAATATTTCATAAGCCAACATATATGTTATTGTTTCTTTCCCCTTTCATAAATAGATTTGAAAAAAGTTAATGTCTAACATTTTAAAATTACTAAGCAAGTAAACTATAAACATGATGATATCTATTAATTGAAGGTTCTGGGTTAATGTAAACCTTCCTTAAAGAGGAAAAGAATAATTTTATAGATAATGGCCCCGAAAAGGCACTTGATAGAACCTAGCAGTGTAGCAGCTCATATTCCTACTGCGCCAGGGCTGGAAAGGAATTTATCAGCTGTCTAATGACACTCCATGATAAATCCAACTTCGTTTAAGACAAGTTCCTAGTTACATTTGCTTTACGCAAATGAAGAGAAATCAAAAGTAAAAAAGAAAGGGAAAACAGATGATTATACTTTAGAGTAACTATATGGAAAACTAGTCTGTAGATGAATTACTAGGAATGTTGTTATACTTAAGCTTAAAAAATAAATTACATTTTATATACTAGCAATCAATTCAAAATCTAATTAAAAGGCACATGTGGGTGTACTATGCATTGGGTATGTGTATGCCATGGCGTACACGTGGCACTCAGAGACAAGAGTTGGTTCTCTTCTTCTGCCATATGGGTTCTGGGGATTAAACTCAGGTCAGTAGGTTTGGTAACAAGGGTCTTTACTGAATGAATCCTTTTGCTGACCCAGAACCAAAATTTTAAAGCAATTGAATGGAAGTCTAAACAAAGGATGTGTAAGAATTACAGAACAAATAGGTACTTTAATACAGAAAGATTTTCAAAATGCTCTAAATAGCAGAGTAAAATACCCTAGCCATGTACACTTTTTCTCAGATTTATCCGCCTATTCAAAACAACTCCTACCAACATGACCTAAGACTTGTCAAATAGGATGCAACGGCACATGCACAGAAACTAATGCTACGATTAACACAAAAGAGCAGCGAAACAAGAACAGTCAGGACAATTCTTCGGAATAAGGCAGAGCTGGAGAGATGCTTCAGTGGCTACTCTGACAGCAGTCAGGTTCAATTCCCAGCACCTGAAGGCTGGCTCACAACCATTTGAAACTTCAGTTGCAGGGGATCAGATACCCTCTTTTGATTTCCATTGGCACCAGGCATACATACGGTGCACATACATGCAGGAAAATCAGTCATACACATAAAATAAAGGAAGTAAATTTAAAAAATAATCAGATTTGTTACACTCCTATTCAAGCTAAAAGATTGTGTAGATAAGAAACTGAGAATAGAAGACCTCCATCTATATGCGCAAACCCGAAATACTACCCAAGGAATTAAATATGTAGAAGAAACAAACACTTAAGGAAAATACAGAGTATTTTTACAATCTTGGAGATAAAGAAGAATGTTCTACACAAGAAATAAGAATTACAAACCATAAAACTGTAATTAAAAAGGCATCATAAACAAGTCTTAGTCAGCTAAAGATTGGTAGAGATGTGTGCAAAATTTACGACAAATTAATATAGAACATGTGATGTTCCTAAATCCCAGATAAAACAAAAAGTGGCAAAGGACACGAAAAGACATCTCATATCTCAAAGTCTAAATGACAAACCACATAAAATTTCATTAATAATCTCATTTACAATTAAAGAGATATATTTAAAAAACAGTTTGAAGAATCAAGATGAATACTAAAGTCCGATTCTGGTTCCACAGACTGACAATAAGCCAAAAGGAAAATGAAGCACTTAAAGATTATAGAATATAACCTAATAATTGTGTCACTAAGTGAAAGATATATAAAAATATGAAGACATACATAGTTATTTCAACTCAATTTCACTGTATTGGAATAGATATTCTTGAAGAATCCCACAACTATAAAATGATACGGACATTAGAATTCTTACTGTGGCTTGATTTGTGAGAGCAGCAAGAGTAGAAGCAAGGGCTAGCAGGATGGCTCGGCCAGTAGGCAAAGGTGCCATCTGAATGCCACCCCAGGACTCCCAAGGTTCTCCAACATGTCCTCTGACCACTGCACACATGCCATCCCCACAAGATAAATAAAAGTATAATTAAAAAGATAATGGGATCTACTTAAAACTTTATAGAATGAAATAAGTTACATTGTAAATACATATGTAGTACAAATTAAAATAATTTCAGTTAATTTCAGAATTCAGTTGAAGTGAAAAATAAAGACGTTAAGGAAGTTTGGGTAAAACAAGATATTACTAATTACTTAAGACTGTACCTAGAAGACAACTGAAAAAAATTAGCAACCTAGGTAATGACACCATGAGTAAGCTGGCTCTTGTGAACATAATGCACTATTGAGTTTATTAGGGTTAATTTCATTAAACTTTTACAATATATCCTAAAATACATGCATCTTTTACTAGATTTACTCATTGCTATGGATAGTTTTGTTTTTTGCCGAGAACTGAACTTACAGCTTTTACATGCTAGGCAAATGTTCTACCACTGAGATACATTCCCAACCCAATTCCTAATTTTTTGTCTCTGTTGGAAACTTATCCTTTACTCATCTCACAAATTGTATGTTTGTTTAATTAACTAATTCATCCCTGATTGTTCTAGGGATTAACCCAGAGCCTTAGGTGTACTAACAAGTACACTACTAGAAAACAATTTTTAAAAATTGTTCAATAAAAGGGCTGGAGAGATAGCTCAGTGGTTAAGAGCACCAACTGTTCTTCCAGAGGTCCTGAGTTCATTTCCAGCCACCACATGATAGTTCACAACCATCTGTTATGGGATCCGATGCCCTCTTCTGGTGTGTCTGAAGACAGTGACAGTGTACTCACATATACAAAATAAATAGATTTTTAAAAAAATCTCAATTAAAAATAAATCATTCTGTGAAATGAAGGAACAGTGGATCTAGGAGAGAGGGAAGGTGGGGAAAATGGGAGGGGTTGAGGGGAGGCTACATTTGGGTGTATTGTATGAGAGAAGAATAAATAAAAAGAAATTATTCTGATGAGAAACAACAAAAAGAGAACGAAAGGGCTGGAGATATGTCTCAGTGGTTAAGAGCACCCGACTGCTCTTCCAGAGGTCATGAGTTCAATTCCCAGCAACCACATGGTGGCTCACAACCATCTGTAAAGAGATCTGATGCCCTCTTCTGGTGTATCTGAAGACAGCTACAGTGTACTTATATATAATAAATGAATAAATCTTAATTTAAAAAAAAGGAGGTGGAAATCAAACTGGAGTGACTCACTGGACCTCACTTCTAGCCCAGTCCTCACTAGTGACTTTTCTCACTGTTAATGAATATATTTATTTATCATGGTTCTTAGAACTGATCCCATGGCCTCATGCATGCTAAGCAAGGGTTATACCACTGACCTTCACTTCCAGTCCTCTGAGCTTCTAATTATTCATCTGTTAAAAAAAGACAAAAGAACAAACAAAAAAATTTCTGGAGTTGGAGAGATGACTCTAGCTTTAAGAGCGTTTAACAACTATTCCAGAGGACCTGAGTTTGGTTACCCAGAACTCATATCAGCGCCAAAGGATCTGATGCCCATTTCTGGTCTATGTGGACACAACAAACCATGGTGTATGTACATACTGTGTGTACACACAGACACGAACATACAGAAATAAAGATCAGATACTTCTCAGAGCACTGGAAATTACCAACGTAAGATACCCGCTTGTGCCTCAAACATGGGGGCATCTATTTTCACTTCTGAATAGTTTTCTACTGCCATTTTCTCTTTTATCTATTGCTTGTAGGCAGAGTTATACTATCCATGTAAATAATTATTTGTACAATAATTCTTTGAAAAGACTATATGAAGCCTCATGAAAATGAAGTTAGGATTTTTCGCTGTGACCAAACTGAATCTGTATGAGGACACAGGAGGGTTGAGGACATTGTTTGATGGTTAGAGGACTTGCCTAGCTCATGTCACTGGATTTGATCCCTAGTACTGCAAGGTAAAATATAAGTAAATAAATAAAATAAATTGACACAACAAAAAGTTACAGATGGAAAAAAGAGAAGTATTTGCAACACTTGAAATAATTAGGACACGTACCAAGAAAGACCGGATCAAAATTAATAGTCGAAAATGGCAATATGATGGGTCCTGTCAAAACCCTTACCGCAACTCTAACTTAACACTGGGCAGATACTGATGGAGGAGTCTTGAAAGGTTAAATGCTACAACTATTACTTGCCCCAGCAGTGTCACTTAGGTGGAGAATGGCTCAGCAATTACACACACTGGCTGCTTTTCCAGAGAACCATGTTTGATTCCCAGCGCTCACACAGCAGCTCACCACCACCTGTAACTACAGTTCCAGGGGACCCAATACCTTCTGACCTCCAGAAGCATCAGAAGTACACACATATAAATACAGAAAAAACACTTAGACACATGAAAACTAACCTAAAAAAATCGTTAGTACCCAAGAGGGTTCTGTCTCAAAATCTTTCCCAAATCTAACAGTGCTCTAAGAAAACCAAAATTCTTACTTCTGTATTAGTGCCTTATTTATGGATTTACAATGTAGATACACATCACTAAATCCCAGTTCTTGAATTTTATGTAACTGAAAAAATTATTTTTTTCCAGACTTTAGTTGAAGCTTGTTTCTAGCTCAACTATATCAATTAATTTCTTCATTTTTACTAATAAGTGATTTTTTTTTGGATAAGTACACAACTTCTCTAATTGCCTTGGGACTTTTCCTTGGACACTTAAAATGTTATCGGTGGTCTTTTTCTTTTTTTCTAAGACATGGTCTTGCTATATAACTTAGGCTGGCCTGGAACTCACTACACAGTCATGTCTTTACTTCTAATTCCCCTGCCTCTACCCTCCCTTGTTAGGATTATAGCAATGGGCTACCATACCTGACTTGGTTTTTTGTTCTTGTCCCCTTTTAATCTTTTGAAATGAGGTGTCACAGCACAGACTAGTCTCAAAATTACAGCATTCATATTGAGATTACAGATGTGTGCCATTGTTTACGTTGGGCATATTATCTTACACACACACACACACACACACACACACACACACACACACACACACACGTATATGCACACCTCTAGAACAGACTGTCCATGAACTTGCTGGGTCATGAGGGATGCACATTCCTTTCTTAGATACCTTAAATAGTTCTTCACAGTTATTTTAGTTTCTGACCTCTCACAAGCAGTGTATGAGTCTCTGTGGTGGGGCCGGTGAGGAGGGTTAGCAAGTAATCACTTGCTGCCAACTCTGACCACACAAGTTCCATCCCGGGAACCTGCATGGTGGAAGGAGAACTGACGTCCACAAGTTGTCTTCTGACTTCTACACATGCACCTTGGCACACATCCTCACCACACAAGAAACAAATGTAATTATGATGCCCCAGGGAAGGGGGACCATGGGGGACTGAGGTAGGGGTGAGGGGGAAGGGAATGGGTGGGGTAGGAAAGGGAACACCCTCTCAGAGGCAAAGGGGAGGGGGAATGGGCTGAAAAACTCTTGGAGGGGGAAGAAAAAGGAGGGCAACATTTGGAATGTAAATAAATAAAACAATTTTAAAAATGAAAAACCAAAGTCATGTTTGGGCACTATTCACAACTGTTAAATATTGCCAGACAAGGTTAGTCACTCTGGGGCTGGAGAGATGGCTCAGTGGTTAAAAGCACTGACTGCTCTTCCAGAGGTCCTGAGTTCAATTCCCAGCAACCACATGGTGGCTCACAACCATCTGTGATGGGATCTGATGCCCTCTTCTGGTGTGTCTGAAGACAACTGCAGTGTACTCATATAAATAAAAATAAGTAAGGATTTAAAAAAAAGATTAATCACTCTGATAGGGACACCACAGTGATTTAAAAAAAAAAATTAGGGGGCTAGTGAGATGGATGGATGGATGGATGGATGGATGGATGGATGGATGGATGGATGGAGTGATAGATGGATGATAGGTAGTTGGATGGATGGAGTGATAGTTAGGTAGAAAAGCAGTCTGAGACACAGGCTGAGTCCCAGCCCCTGTCTGGGTCTCGTTAATGGGCAGCTGCCCTTGTGTTTCTATGTGGCAGTTCATTCTCTGAAAAAGGTAAAACAAAACAAAAGCTCCCTGGAAGGAGGATGCCAGCATAGCTGAAGGCACAGGACTGTACCACCAACAGGGGATTAAATGAGTGTCAACACCAAAAGCTGACACAGAAATTCCTCTGGCTAGATTCTCCAACTTGGCTTTCAGAATGCTGGCGATCAAAGAAGGCCAATCTTTCGCTAATCTTACCTACTCTGAAGAGACCTAAGGATTACAATATCCAACCTCAACTAGGGGATGAATGCACCCTATTATGAAGGTGCAGGTTGATGAGATGACTTTGTGCACACAGGACTTCCATTTGGGGTGTTTAGACACTCCCACTGAGCCCCGAGACATGTTCAGATACCAAGACAAACAAACAAAACTCAAACAAAGGGGAATTTAAGGGGAACGTAAGAATCCAGATTGAGCCATTGTGCTCAGAGAGGTCAAAGAGGCTGATAGAGTGCTATCTTAAGATGTAGTGTCCAGGAAGCAGAAAAGTGCTGCTAATGAAATAGAGATTAAAAAGTGAACGAAGGGAGAAAACTGAGGAAAACTTCTAGAAAGTAGAAAGAGTAGAAACTTCTCTAGCTCAAAATTGAGAATAGAAAGACAAATAGGGGCTGGAGAGATGGCTCAATGGTTAAGAGCACTGGTTGCTCCTCCAAATGTCCTGGGTTCAATTCCCAGCAAACGCATGGTGGCTCACATCTGCAATGGGAACTCATGTTCTCTTCTGTCATGCAGGCATATATGCAAATTGAGCACTCATATACATACATTTTTTAAAAATTTTTAATTTAAAAAGAGGCAAATGGGTGCCCGGCTAGCAAGCTCAACCCCCCTCCGTGGCTCCCCAGCAATGGGATTACAAATGCTGGGCACTGGTGGCACGCACCTCTATTCCCAGCACTCAAGAGGCAGAGGCAGGAGAATTTCTGAGTTAGAGGCCAGCCTAGTCTACAAAGTGAGTTTGACCATAGCCAGGGCTACACACAGAAACCCTGTCTTGAAAAACCAATCAGCCAAACCAACCAACCAACCAAACACAATGGGATTCCAGGTACACGCCACCACACCTGACATTTTAAAACTTGGATGCTGGAGATCTAAATTCAGGTTCTTACGCATGTGTGGAAGGCACTTTATTGAGTCTTCTGTCTCTAGGATTTTTCCTTTCTAGGTTACATTCTGTATTTTGTTCAGACTTAGGACTCTTTCATTTTGCTTAAATAATTTCACATTTTGCCTTTCAAATTTAGGATTATAATTCACACAGAAATAAGTTTTTTAAGATGTGAGACAACTTACTATTTTACTTCTTCTCCACTAACTTGAAATGCCACCTAAGATATTTACAAATTTCCATAAATATACAGCTGCCTTGTTTCTCGGTTCTCTTGACAAATCTGCCTACCTCTACATTTGCGGCACTGTGTTAAAAATGCTACAGTTTCATAATAAACAGGGCCATTCCTTTTTCTTTAAAACTGTATTGGTTTCTCGTGGTCTTTTGTCCTTCCACACAGACACAGGCTTATTGATCTGGATGTGATAGTACAACCCTTTAATCCCAGCACTTGGAAGGCAGAGGCCACTCTGGTCTATGTAGAGAGTCTGGGACAGTCTGGGCTACATAATAAAAGCCTGTTTCTTGGGGTTGGGGATTTAGCTCAGTGGTAGAGCGCTTGCCTAGCAACCGCAAGGCCCTGGGTTCAGTCCCCAGCTCCGAAAAAAAAAAAAAAAAGCCTGTTTCCAAAACAAACGACAACCCAAACACACTTATAAAGTATCATAACAGATCCACTTGGATTTTATTTTAGTACTGTATTTACAGATTGATTTTCTGGATAACTGACATCTTAGGATTTCTAAATAAATATTACATCATTTGTTTCTGTTTTGTTTTGAAGCATTGCTTCATGTCTTTTGGTTAAATATTGTATTTTACAAACTTCAGAAAGTTTATTCTTGGGTATCTGCTTTTTAATCTAAACTACCTGTCTCTTTCCTATTGTATACTCAGCTTGGATATCACTGTCCTGTAAATATTTCTGGGTTTTCAAGCTCATTTGGACTTTCCTTCTCCACACTCACAGATGTGTTCATTCCTTGTTTCCTGCTAGTTCTGCTAGGCAGTGAGAGTCCCCTGGAGAGTAACAGTACTCTGTGTGTCCACTTTACAGGAGACACAGAACAATGATCTCAGGGTAGTACATGCATTACAGGGGAGGTGACTGTGCTGTGGGAATATGTAAGACAGATATGTAACTCAGACTTATTTTTATAGATGTGATAAAAGCTCATAATCAGCTGACTGAACATAAGGGACATTGTTATTAGATATAACGTGGACAAGCCTGATTCGGTTGGTTGAAAGGCCTAAAAATCAAGGCTGAGGCTTCCCAAGGGAGAAGGAAAGAAGAAATTGCATCTACAGACAACTCTTAGATTATGTCTAAGACGTCTGTCCTTGTCACCTTCTCTAAGGGTTTCAGATTACTACAATTGTACAGACAAATCTCTATGTATCTCCTCTTGATATAGCAACAGACTTATAGTTTATTTGCAAGTATAACTTCTTTAAAAACTTTGTAGTTTCTAGTCTATTTATTTCTAATCAGTTCCATGTGCTGGTAGCCATACCCAAAGATTTTGCTTTTCTGGGAACGGGACTTAAGCCTGCTTTCTTTTCCAGCTTAATCCTTGGAATATATCCTTCCTCTCCATCCCACATTAGGCCGTCACCGTCTCTTACCTGAACTAGTGATTGAGAAGCCCTTACTGGCTTCTCAGATTAGCCTTTTTCCTCTATCTATTCTCCAAACTGCTGCCAGAGGTCTCTTTCTGGAAAACAAACACGATCATGTCACTACCTTTCTTAAGAACCCGTGATGCCTCCCTACTGACTAAATTTCCGTTTTAGTTCATTATCTCCTGTTTTTATTTCTTATTTCCTTCTAGTTTCTTTGCGTTTAATTTTCTAACAGTTTTAGATAAATGCTCAGGTTACTGATGCTTCTCTTCTGTTCTAGTGGGTCATTAAAGTTTTAAATTTTTCTAAGCATTGCTTAAATCAATCATACCCGTTTTGATATATATTATTAACTACCGTTTTGTTCAAAATTCAAATTTCCTTTGTGACTTCTTTGACCAATGGGTTATTTAGAAATCCTTTATTAATTTTGAAAGCTAACCTTTTAAGTTTTGGTAGAAACAAAACAGCAATTTAGTCCCAATTTCTTCATCTTTTTCCAAGATACTATACATATCAACAAGAAAAGTACTAAGATTGAGCAATTAACCTCCCCCCCACCCCCCAGAAAATGCCACATTGTAAGTAAATATGGCCCTGATTATTCAGGCTTGCAAAATCTATACAAGAACTCATATCTGAACGCTGGAGAATGTCAATAAGTATAAGGAAATCTATGGGGAAACATCACATTTCACTTTCAAAAAGGAAGTGTCCTATCTTAAAAGTCACGTCTGGAACTGAAATGGAGTAGGGGACTCTCAGATAGAAAAAGAGAAAGGATGTATAAACATGTCATCAGGGTATATCGAGAGTAGCTTAGATAGTCCCAGAAAGACTACCTTTCTACAAATGATCCAGTTATGATTGCTCTGTAATTTCTTAATCTGAACTGTGCAGGAAAGCTATAAACTAATGGCAAAGCAGAGGCACCCTCAATGGAGTCAGCACTTACATCACTGAAAGTACTGGAAAGCAGGGGAGACGGGGTGAGGCTACCCACTCTTCTGGATGGAGTCCTCAAGCAGAGAAAGCCAGGAAATTATCTTGCTACTAAAGTACAACTAATGACCCTCCTACCGTCTTCTACCAGGAGCTTCAGAGAATACATCTCATTCAAAGTTAAGCTACAGACAGAAAGTAAGCATCCACACAGAGACAGTACATAAAAACAGAAGAGGCACATCTTATAATCCTGGCACTTGACACCTGAAAGGTGGAGGCAGGAGGATGGAAAGTTTGAAACCAACTTGAGCCATACTATACAGTGAGACTCTGCCTTCACACAAAAAATACAAGAAGCAAAGCGGTGCATCATACCTGAAAAATGGCAAAGCATATGACGAAATCGGTGAAAATTTATTTATTTTATTTTTTTATTTTTTATTTATTTGAGTACACACTAGCTGTCTTCAGATACACCAGAAGAGGGCATCGGATCCCATTACAGATGATTGTGAGCCACCATGTGGTTGCTGGGAATTGAACGCTCAGGTCCTCTGGAAGAGCAGTCAGTGCTCTTAACCACTGAGCCATGTCTCCAGCCCGAAAATTACTTTAAAACAGCAAAGTCCTTAGGGGGAAAACTATATTAATTTTCTCTCTGTCTTCTCATTGTTGAATTTTTGTTGTTTTTCTGTGAGATAGGATCGCACCATGTAGCCTTGGCTGGCCTGGAACTCCCTATGTGGCTCTGCCTGTCCCGCCTCCACAGTGCTAGGACTAAAGGCATGCACTACCGGGACCCACTAAAAAGATCTTAATGAAACTAGGGCAGGATCTAGGACTCAAGGAATAGGGCTGGTGAGATGGCCAAGCAGGCAGAGGTGCTTACCGCCAAGCCCAATGACCTGAGTTCTATCTCCAGGACCCACACAGTAGAAGGAGACAGAGGAAGGGAGATTTTTGTGAGTTCAAGGGAAACTTAGCAAGTTCCAAGCCAGCCAGGCAAAATGGTAAAAATCCATTCCCTATCTCAAAAACAAATAACAACAAATTAAAAAAAAAAAAAAACACACACACACACACACACAGAAGGAAGAAGGAGGAGGAAATGGCCTTTCTAGTATTGCAACTACCACTTTAAGAGCACTTTGCCCTCTCATTAATTATAGCACCTGAAGATTGGACATGAGAGTTACGTAAAACCCTGTTTCAAAAATAAACAAAAACCCCAAACAAACAAACCACAAAATGCACACCCTTTAAAAATCGAAAAAGCAGTGGGGGATAGGGGTGGAGAATGACACAATCTGCTAAGTCAAGACCTTATTTATCTGGCTTAGTTCATCTATTAAACAGAAAAAACAACGAGCAAAACAAAACAAGCACCGCTGACCTATAGAGTAAAAGCGCTGTATAACATATCAGGATGTACCTATGGGGCTGGAGAGATGGCTCAGCAGTTAGGAAAGCTAACTCCTCTTCCAGAGGAGCCCGGTTCAATTTCCAGCAGCCACGTGGTGGCTACCAGAAATCTAGTACCATGGAATCTGATGCCTTCTTCTGGCCCTCTGCGTACCAGCCATGCACATTATGCATAGACATTCTTGGAGGTAAAACATTCATACTCATTTAAAAAAAAATCTTTTTCTAACTTCTTGCTTGCATTGTAATCCTTTAATCATAAAAGAATGTCAAACTTGCCCAAAAGATATAAAAAGAAAGCCACATTAATCAATAACCATAACATTTAGAAAGCAGAAATTATTGGATATAAGATAAACACAGCGGGACTGTGATGGCGCACACCTGTGATCCTAGCGCTGGTGGGGGTGTGTGGGGGGAGAGTCAGGTGTGTCTGTGAGTTTAAGGCCAGTCCCGTCTACAAAGTCATTTCTTTTTTTAAAGATTTATTTATTTATTATATATAAGTACACTGTAGCTGTCTTCAGATACACCAGAAGAGGGCATCGGATCTCTTTACAGATGGTTGTGAGCCACCATGTGGTTGCTGGGAATTGAACTCATGACCTCTGGAAGAGCAGTCGGGTACTCTTAACCGCTGAGCCATCTCTCCAGCCCTACAAAGTCATTTCTAGGACAGACAGAGAAAGCCCTGTCTCAAAAAACCAAAACCCAACCATCCTACCAAACAAAAACCCACCAAACCAAACCAAACCAGAGGATTGATTCTTTTTTTTTTTTCCTTTTCTTTTTTTTTCGGAGCTGGGGACCGAACCCAGGGCCTTGCGCTTCCTAGGTAAGCGCTCTACCACTGAGCTAAATCCCCAACCCCAGAGGATTGATTCTTAAAACTTCAAAACAACAACAAAAGAGACTTCCTACACTCTCTGATTAACAACTTACTGAAACTAGAAATTTATAACAAAATGAGAAAACAGAACTTATCTTAAAATTTAAGACATAAAAACATTAATAAAAAATTTAAAGTCTCTTTAACAATATGGACTAGCGAGGAAGGTATGGAGTCTCTTCGGGACTCGCTAGTTGAGATTCCTATTAGAACGGGATATAGAGACGGGAGTGGTCACCTCTGATAGCCAGGCAGGACTTCCAGTGGAAGGAGGGGACATCAGCCCACCCACAAAACCTTCAACCCAAAATGTGTCCTGCCTGTAGGATGCACAGGGACAAAGATGGAGCAGACTGAGGGGACAGTGAACCAGTGACTGTCCCAACTGAGACCCATCCCATGTGAGCGAGCCAGCCCATGACACTACTGATCATACTTTTGCTATGCTTGCAGACAGGAGCCTAGCATAACTGTCTGAGAGACTCCATCCAGGAGTGGAGGAAACAGATGAGAGATGAACAGCCAAACATCACACAGAGCTTGGGGAGTCCTGTAGAAGAGTAAGGGGTAGAGAGCCAGAGGAGTCAAGAAGACCTACAGAGTCAACTGGGCCCAGTGGGGCCAACAGAGACTGAACCACCAACCAGAGAGCATTCAGGGGCTAGACCTAGGCCCCTGCACATTTGTAGCCGATGTGCAGTTTCATTTTCATGTGGGTTCCCTAACAATTGGAGTGGGGACTATCTCTGATTCTCTTGCCTGCCATTGGATCCCCTTTCCCTACCTGGACTGCCTGGTTGGGCCTCAACAAGAGAGGATGTGCCTACTATTGCAGTGACTAGATGTCCCAGCGTGGGGTGGTACTAATGGGAGGAATTTTTAAGGGCAGGACTGGGAGGAGAAGAAGGAGGAAGGCTATGATTGGGCAAAGTGAATAAAAATAAATAAATAATTGGAGAAGTATGGGCTAGAGGTGTACTACAAATGGAGGTTGCAGCTCCTAGAAAACCATGTAATGAAAGCCCAGCTCAGAAGCTGTGCAGTGAAGTTCAAGGATCAGAAGAAAACTCACTTTTGACTTTTTCTTAATGAGGAAAAAAATAGAAGTTACTAAGTAGTTTAAAAAGGTAGGAAAACAACTTTAATTTAGTTAATCAAAGAAGAAAAACCTTATAAGATGAAAGAAAAATTATAGAGAGCAAAGCTAGAACTAGAATAAATAAACTAGTATTAGTTCTTCTGCTGGGGAGAAAAAAAATCAGGGGTTGAGAAAGATGGCTCAGCGGTGAAGTGGACTGGAAGCTTTCGCAGGTCTCAGGCTTGAATCCCAGCACCGACATGGAGGCTCAGACGCATCTGTCACTCCAGATCTGACACCACCTCCTGATCTCCAAGGGCACCGCACACACCAGTGGAGCATAAATGTAGGTGAAAAATAACTTTAAAAAATCAGTTCACTAAGCTACTGGCCAGTAACAAAGAGGAAAAAAGGGAAAAGCACATATACAAAAGTAAAAAATAGGGGAAACCACAGAAATAGAGAAAGTTTGAAATAGTAAAAACTGTTTTATAAAATTCAATACATTAAATAAAACATGGATAAAATAAAAAATTTATTGTAAATAAATGTGACTTATGAAAGTAATCAGGGATAGTCTGAATATTGATTATTTAATTAATTTATTAAATTTTAAAACTGATTTATTTATTTTTATTCTATGTGCAATTATGTTCTGCCTGCGTGTTTGTGTGAGTGTGCCGGATCCCCTGGACCTAACAGTTGTACACTGCCAGATGGGTGCCAGGCATCGAACCTGAGTCCTCGGGAAGAGGAAATAATGCTCTTAGCTGTTAAGCCTCCTCTCAGGCCCACAAATACTGACTTAGTAAATAGAGGAAGAGCCACCCACCAAACCAACGGAAACAAAACAAACCGGGTCACAAAGTTTTTCAGGCGACTGACTCTACGACACCCAGTAAGGGCTGATGATTTCAATACTGCTTTAAAATTGTTGCAGACTTTAGAAAATGGAAAACATTCAAAAGCTTCAAATGAAATATAATGTTAATATCAAAAATGAAAAAGGCTTTTGTAGAAAGAAAAGCCACGCAAATCGTACCTGGACATTTCAGTTAAAAAAGTAAAGCATTGGGGTTGAGATTTAGCTCAGTGGTAGAGCTCTTGCCTAGCAAGCGCAAGGCTCAGGGTTCGGTCCTCAGCTCCAGAAAAAAACAAGACAAAAAAAAAAACAAAACAAAACAAAACAAAAAAAACCAAAAAAACCAAAAACCTCCTGCTAAAAAAAGTAAAGCATTACTAAACGGAATTCAGTTTCATTAAAAGAAGCTAGGAATGTTTTAATGTTTGTACAAAAGAACTGTTATCAGCTGCTTCATATACACTCAAGAGACACACAGCAAAATCGAACACATATGGGGTGTGTGTGTGTGTGTGTGTGTGTGTGTGTACATGCGTGCATGGGCCACAGGTGCCTGAGAGGCTCTGGGCTCCCTTTGAGGCGCCCAACAAGACGGCTGGACATGAAGAACAGTGCGCTGAAGAACAAAGGAACGACCTTAGAAAGGCGCCATCTCTCCCACCCCTTCCGTACATTCTGATTGAAGTATTTATGAAAATAGGACAGGAATAGAACAAATGCTCCTAACAATAATAAAAACAGGCAAATGTGCATAATGTTTATGAGAGAGACACTGGAACATTTCTCCTAAAGTGAAGAAAACAGAGGATAACCATTGCTCTTCGCTGCTATGGTGTCTAAGCGAGTCAGTGTAATCTGACAAGAAAAAATAAAGGTGAATCCATGACCATGTGGAGACCACATGACTGTAACAGAGAAAAGTCACGAAAATCACTTGAAAAAATTATTCAAAGTATGGGATTCCATTAATAAGGCAGAAAGACTAAACAGTTACAAATAGAAGTTAAAAGCCTTAAGAGCCAATGTTAAGAACCAGTTATAGGGGATGGGGATTTAGCTCAGTGGTAGAGCGCTTGCCTAGCAAGCACAAGGTCCTGGGTTCGGTCCCCAGCTCTGGAAAAAAAAAAAAAAAAAGAACCAGTTATATTAAATATTAAACAAACACCATTAAATGTCAAACCCATTTAATACCAACAAAATGCAGGAAACACACAGGAATACCAAGAGAGAGTAAGTAAGCTGTATGTGACAAAAGCTTTAAAACTTTTTTGAAGCAACAAAATACAAGTATATAGTGTGTTTTTGATTGAAGGCTAGACTAAACACCTTATAGAAGCCAATTTGTTCTAATTTAATTGTTAATGAGGTCTTAGTAAAAGTAACCCGTCTTCTTACATACTGGGTGTAGACACAGCATTTCTAAAGACTGTATCATAAAACAAGAATGGTCTTGAAGGCATGAGAGTACATTATCACCTAAGTCATAATGTATGCCGACAAGCAAACTTCTGAGTGTGAAAACAGAAATCAACGAAAACAAAATAACCACCCCTTATTCCAAAGATCAAAAGACAATAACAGTTTAATTATAAACCTCGATCACTAAAGCTTCTTTCCGCGCTTGGCAGCGGCTAATGCAAGACACATAACTGGTCTAGGTGCTGAGACTAAGTGCAGAGTGCTCAGCGCTGAAAGGGACCTCAGAACACAGCAGCTCGGGAGGTCACGGGAGAGGGTAGAGGGAACAGTAAAAGCTGGAGGGGAGAGTGGTGTGAAATGCAGATCTGGGCCTCGCATGGCCATGCACTTACAGCAACTGTGGTTACTTATACAAGACCGAGTCAGTCACAAGGCTCACGAAGGCCTACCCCTAGCTGAGGAACGGAGGAATGACTGGCCGTTGAAGGCTGCTGGAGGAAGAAGAGTGGTTTTCACTGGGGCACACAGAGTGGCAGCACTAACTGAAAACAGTAAGTTATTTAAAAAGAGAGAGAGGCATGAAGATGGGCTGGGGGTAGAGTATCAGGGGAACTGTAGGTAGGAGGTAAGGAGCAGATACAGTCCTAATACATCCTATATACTCCTGAAATTCTCAAAATAGATTTTAAAAAGAAAGAACAAAACATGCAAACCAACAGTTTATTAAGGTGTATGGCCAGGCAAATCAAGGCCTTGGGCTCTATTCCTAGTACCTAAAAATAACAATAAATGTAAAAGTAAAAATGAATGAATAAGTGGTCCTCATATTAGTGAAAAACTGTTTTGAGGCAGGCACAGTAAGTGATTCGTGCCTATTATCCTACAGCTAGGAGGCTGAGCCTGGAGTACAGGACAGCTTGGACCATACAGTGAGTTTCAGGCTAGGCTAAGCCACACATAAGAACCTGTTTCCAAAAATATATGACAAATAAAACAACAACAAAAACCACTTAAAATAGCAAATTTAACTGGCATCTGGAAATGTTAATTTTTTTTTTTTCAGGACAAGGTTTCTCTGTGTAGCCTGGCTATCCTGGAACTCACTCTGTAGACCAGGCTGGCCTCCAACTCAGAGATGCACAGGCCTCTGCCTCCTGAGGGCTGGGATTATAGGTGTGCAACATCATTGCCCCACTTCAAAATGATAAACACATTTTCCTTTGACCTATCAGTTTCATATCTGGTAATCTTATACAAACGTTAAATATATGTAAAATAATATTTGGAGATAGCACGTAATTAAAAATGTCCCTACTACACATACAAAGTGAACTGGTTAAACAGTGTTTCTCATTATTTCTATGGTGGCAAAACTGCTAGGAAAAAAATGAGGGAAATTCTGTGTTAATCTGGAAAGAGCCAGGGATTCATGGAAGGATGGCTAATTTCTTATACTAAGCAAGAAACATGATGAACCTTGAGCATATCGCTGTGCTAGGAAGCAAGAGAAGCGTCAGTGAGTTATCAACTGGATACTGTGCCTTGGAATTCACTGAATCAAGAAGAATAGAATGAGAACAGTCACCAGTTGGTGATCTCTAGTGAAATACACGTCCTGGGAACGACGATCAGGGAATATATCAGTAACTGCCAAGTCTGAGAGGGCTGATGAAGAGAGGCCCCTGCACCCACTGCCCTTCTCTGGGTCCATCCTTGCACTACCATTTAGACCCCCAGTAGTGCCTCCGAATAGGACAGAATAAAACACTCATGTCTTCTACCCAGGTGAATCAAACTTTAAGGGATAACTTATTTTATAGAAAATACAGGGGACAGAGAAACCCAGTCATAAGAAAACAAAGATGAACTGGGGATATTCTACAATACAGTTTCTGTGAGAAGGTTTGGTAGGTAGTCAATGAAATTTTAAAAAGAGGAAAAGACAAGGGTAGGGGAAAAAGAGTGATGTGCAAATCTTGTTAATTCTGATTCAGATCAACTAAACAGAAAAAGACATATTTGGGACCATCAAGAAATTTGATTCTGCTGGCTCTCAGGGCTTCTGAAATATTCAACCTCCTTGGGTGGGAATTGGGGGTGGGAAGTGGGGGGATCCTCTAGAAAGTACCAGAGACCTCAGAGGTGAGAGACTCTCAGGACTCAAAAGGAGGGACCTTAGATGAAATGCCCAACAGTGGGAAGAGGGAACTTGTGGAGTCCACCTTCAGTAGAAAGACAGGACATCAAGTGGATGGGGTTACCATCCCACAGTCAAAAACTCTGACCCAGCATTGTTTCTGTCTAAAAGAACTGCAGGGACAAAAATGGAGAAGAGCCTGAGGGAATAGAGGTCCAGTGACAGGCTCAAATTGGGATCCAGCTTGAGGTGAGGCTCCAAGGTCTGACACTATTACTGAAGCAATGGTGTGCTTACAGGCAGAAGCTTAGTGTGGCTGCCCCGAGAGGCCCAACAAGCAGCTGAAACGAGTCAAATGAAGAAACTTACACCAAACCAATGGACTGAAGTTGGGGACCCCTGTGGTTGAATTAGGGAAAGGCTGCAAGAAGCTGAGGAAGAGGGTGACCCCATATGAAAACCAGCAGTCTCAACTAACCCGACCCCTGAGCTCTCTCAGACACCCGGCTACCAATCAGGCAGCATACACAAGCTGGGCCAAGGCCTCAGACACATATACAGAGCTTGGTCTGTCCTCAGTGGGAGTAAATGCCCCTAACCCTGGAGAGACTCGAGGCCCCAGGGAGTGGGTAAGCCTGGAGGGGGCTGCAGGGGGGGTGGGGGACATGACATCCTCCTGGAGACAGGGTGTAGGAGGAATGGGGTGAGGAACTGTGGGAGGGCAGACTGGGAGTGGGGTAATGACTGGACTATAAAAAAATAAAAGTAATAAAAAGTTTTTAAAAAAAAGAAACAATTTTCAGAGATGTATGTAGAATATGACTTAAAATATTTGCAGAGAAAAAAAAAGCAAAGGTAGAAAAATTCTAACAAAATGAATAATGATTACATACATATGACAGTTTGCCATATTAGTCTCTGTACTTATATATAGGCTTGAAAATGTCTGTAGGAAAGCACCTAAAGATAAGAATGAGATTAGCGGTTGGGGATTTAGCTCAGTGGTAGAGCGCTTGCCTAGGAAGCGCAAGGCCCTGGGTTCGGTCCCCAGCTCAAAAAAAAAGAATGAGATTAGCAACATATTAGTACAACAGGATACCTGGCTACGTCCCTAAAATCAACACTTTTCTTTTAAGGATATAAATTTTATAATGAAAGGCTGACTTAAGAATAAAGAGAACAAAAGTCAATTATTTGTAAGATAAAATTTTCAAATGATCACATCAGGGCTTTTACACATTTTTGTGTGCCTGTTTCAGATTTAATAGCATTCTCACCCAGGTTCTGTATGAAGGATTTACAGATGAGATATAAAAATAAGGTCTTATTAGGTTGTCATTCATGTATACATGTATATATATATATATATATATATATATATATATATATATATATATATATATATATATCTCCATCCAAGTATTATGTTAAGATACCAGTACATAGAACTGTATACACAAAACCGCACATACATGCCATATAGAAATCGACTACCCGATTCGGAAGATGGCTTTAGTTCCCTTACCATCAATATTGAGCATCATTTTCCACATGGCAGGCCGAACAGATTGATGGAATCCAAACCATACTTCCCTGCCCCCTCCAAGAGGGTGGTCGTATCCTTCTGGGGCTGAGAAAAAGGAGCGCCCCACAGGCGTATATCTACAAAATTAAAATGGTATGCTTACACTAAGGCAAAGACAGTGAATTTATTATAATGAGAATTATAATTATAAATACGCAATGAAAGCAAAAAGCTATTCTAAGTGAAGAAATTCAATGGCAGCCTTCTCTGATTTTTGTCTTATTTTAAGAATCTGTTAGTTTACAAAGCAATATAAATGTATTTTACTATTTTTTTTTTTAGATAAAGTTTCACTGTGTAGTCCTCCACAGCCTGGAACTCACAATGTAAACCAGGCTGATCTCTAACTCAGAGATCTGCTTGCTTCTGCTTACCAAGCGCTGGGATTAAAGGCGTTTGCTATCTCACTTATTCCTTAAAAACTTGTTTTTACCAAAGTATAAGAATATTGCAACTTTAAAATGTTAGAGAGCAAGTTATTTCTATAAATATGTTCAAAGATATACATTTGACATATTTAAATCCAGAAATATGAAATTCTAGTGTGATTTTAAAAATAGTACTTCTCTCCCCCCTTTGCCCATGCAGGAGCTCAAGTGTGCTGGGCAAATGCTCCACCCTCCCTGTCCCCTATCACCAGCCCAAGAGCAGCAATTTCAACACAATCTGATACTATTATATAAAATATGAAATTACTTTTAAAACAGGTGACTCAAGTTCATAGTATATCTGAAAATGCCAATTATTTAAGACTTATAGGTCCTAAGAAAAAAGGCTAGAAATTTCTCTGTAAAATAATTCATTAGATTAGCTAAACTAATGGATATTTTACATGATACTGTTGTACAAATCAAATAATGAAAAACATACAACACATGAAGGATAACCAAGGAAGGCATGTACTACTCTCTTAGGAAGAAACCCTTCTTATTAAAGATATAAAGAGGAAAAAGGGCCAGCACCACCTACTTCATAGAGGGCAGATGTCGGAGCACCACATCAACGGCATGGACCGGGTTAGTGCTGATTGGCTTGTCTAATTCCAGTGGCTCAGGCAAAGTCCGACCAGTCAGAACTTCATGTAGTAGGTGCCAACTGACTCTGGACACAAACTTCACTGACACCTTGAAAGGGCGATCTTTTCCACCTTCCCCAGGTAAAGTAACATCTAAATCTACCTGTTAATGTCATGAGACCCAAGTATAAAACATTGAAAGAGATAAATGTAAATTTAAATACATAGTTTATTCGTGGTAGTTACATTCATCATTCTAAATCACTGGAAACTACTTAAAAATATTAACATTTTGGCAAAGAAAGAATGAAGAACTCTTTGGAAGTGTTATTTGATCATTTCTCAGCCATATTATTAAATGAACAACCCAAGTATGAAAGACTGTGAAGGACAAAAGCTTTTGGTAAAATGAGAAAATAATCATGACTCTGCTTCCTTTGCAAAGAAGAAACACGAGAAGGAAGCATGAACCAGAAACAAAGAAACTGGGAGTGGATTGGAAAGGATAAAAGGAAAGGCACTAGTGTATTGGGGTGGAGTCTTGCCATTGGGGAACATTCTAAAATTCTAAATACTCTTGTATCAGCTCAGCTACCTGAGAGGCTGGAAAGTCACCTGATTCATAAATTCAAGATCAACACAGATGAGCCAGCTATGGTGACTCATGCTGGTAATCCCAGCACTCAGAAAACAGAGGCAGCTGGGAGGTGGTGGCACACAGCTTTAATCTCAGCACTCGAGGTGCAGAGGCAGACAGATCTCTGTGAGTTCAAGGCCAGCCTGGTCTACAGAGTGAGTTCCAGGAAGCAAAAACAAAAAAACAAACCCAAGACAAAAAAAAAAAAAAAGAAAACAAACGCCAACATTGAAAAAAAAACAAAAAACAAAAACAAAAAAACCAAAACCCCAACAAACGCATTTGAAATGAACAGAATCAAATGAATGGAGAAAACAATAATCCTTTCAAGCATAAATCACCAACTGCTAAAAATGTAAGAATAATATCCTTATAGGTTATTTCTTACATAAAAACTAAAAAGAAAAGAAAAAGGCTGGAGAATTGTTCCATAATAAAGACCTAAGACATGACCCTGTTAGCATGATCCTGGACTGGATTCTTTCTCAGAGGAGGGGAAGACCCTAAAGAACATAATTAAACAATGGGCAATGTGGGGCTGGGGATTTAGCTCAGTGGTAGAGCGCTTACCTAGGAAGCGCAAGGCCCTGGGTTCGGTCCCCAGCTCCAAAAAAAAGAACCAAAAAAAAAAACCCAAAAAACAAAAAAAAAACAATGGGCAATGTTAGTATATGGATTATCAATTTAAAAAGTCTTATGTCAATATTAAATTTAATTAAGTTGGTAAATATAGTATAGCTTTTATCCGTATTGTTAGGGAATAATACATATTAAAGTATTATTAATGGGCATAATGTATGCAACCCAAGTGTGAATGGATTAGGAAAAGGTAAGTAAGTATATACGTGTTTCTTTATATCAATATATTAAGCAATAATGAAAGAGCAAAAGAGAGTAAAAAAAAGATGTTTAAATCAATGCAGCGAATGTTAAAGGCATTAGTGAATCTGAGTGAAGGGTATATGAGTGTTCTGCACTATTCTTGAAGCTTTTTTCGTAAACCTCCAATTATCTCAACAGAAGTCTAAAAATGATCCTATTAGCACAGATTATAATTTTAAATGGTAGTAAAATAATTTAAAGGGAGATCTAGGGAATGGCTCAGTGGTTAAGAGTACTTGTTCTTACAGAGGCCCTAGGCTTGGTTCCCAGTACCCACATAGCTGCATACGACTGGCTATAACTCTGATCACAAGAGATCAGATGTCCTTTTCTGGCCTCCTCCAGCATGGTGCAAACATGGTGCATAGACATACTAGCAGGCAAAACAGCATATAAAATAAGAATCAGTAAATCACATAAAATAAGAATAAACACATCTAAAAGAGAATAAAGGAGATACAGCACAAGGATAGCTTTACAGTAAGAAACACGGCTTACCCCAGTAGTTGCCACAGGAAGTGGATTGGCTGTGTAAAGGCTTCTTTTTCCATCATAAACTGGTCTACGGTCTCCAAATATAGTCACTTTAAAATGCTGAACCATTGAGTCAACTACTTCTCTAAGAAAGGGAAAAAACACATTCACACAATCCTCTGCAAGATGAAACACAAAGTCACCAACCGAAATAGTTCCTGGAACTGTTTAATGACCTCAAACGAGATTTGCTTTCAGACCACAGCTTAAAGTAGCAGAAAAGACTGATTACAGGCAAAGAATGATCATAATTCTCAGACCAAAAAAAATGAGTCCAACAAATTAATCATTTTGGGATACTCTTGATCAGAAAACTAATATTAGAATTTAATTCAAAATCTCTTTCATCTTTTCTAAGCACTCCCCAACTATTTTCCTTTCTTTCTCAAAAAGATGTTTGCACAGTGCTAAAATAAATCTTATTAGATCTCTATTTAGAACAGTCTATTGTGTCACAATTATATTCTCCATTCCTACAGTGAGTTTATGAGAGCAGGGAACACATCTATGTATATTCTCTATAGTCCCCTCTTACAACACCACCCAGTCAGTGAGGGGCTGTGGAATGTCCGGCTAGGGATGGGGCTGAGCAGCAGAACATTTGCTAGCATGTACAAGGCCCTGTGCTCACTCCCCAGTACCACAAAGAGAAAACTCTAGTTTCCTTCAGCAAACATTTTGATCCTAATATATAGTAACATGGAATGGCATTAAAAAATTATAGACTATAGAGAATTATACCAAGGACCTACAACTGATATATTATTTTACTCATAAATGCTTTAAGACAGTGAAAGATATCTAAAAGGATCTATGCCAATTTATGTCTAGAGAAGAATTCTTTACACAATCACAATACATCACAATGAGAGTACACTTATCCAGTACTGGGATGAGTAGAATCAAAAGATTAAAATCTAGCCCAGACAAGTAGGGAGGAAAGGGAGAGAAGAAAATCAAAATTTTCTAGAACAAAGAAGAAATCAAGCAGACTTAATTCCCCGGAAAATTTTCTACACAGAACCAAAAAATTCTCTATTTCCCACCCTGTTTTTCAAATTTTGTGTTTTACTGAAAAGTGTTTTAAATCAATATCATGTCTTTCATGTGTAATGTGACACCAAAGATTTGATTCCTCAACCTTGGGGTTCAACAAATTTTAAAGACTCTGCTGTTTAAAGTTTCCTTTTGTGGCCATTATTACAAAGTCCAATAAATATATATCACCATCAAATACATCATACAGATCTCATGTATTAGAACTGAGTGGTCCAAACCACTCACCAAAATGGTAGAGGGTATTAGAATAGTGGGGCCAAAATATCTCAGAGATAAAGACATCCTGCTTTGATATATAGCACATAGTGGTTCCTTAATAAATTTTCTAGTAGTGGACAATAGATCTGGTTCAGTGACCTTCCAAAACTGAGAAAAAGACATGTAAAGCTGAATTGAACAACTTTACTCCTCAGTGAAATCTGGCTGTATTTAATTAACGGTGCCTCCATTCTCCTCAGTTTGAAACTGCTCCTTACCTGACGACTTGATGACCCACCTCTCCACAGCATTGGTAACTTTCCTATCTGGACTGCCACCACCTTAAGTTAAGACTTTAGTTCTAGCAGTTGAATTACTTACTCTTTTTGTTTTTAATGTCTTTAATTTTTTCGTTCTTTTTTTTTTCTCCTCCAATTCTACTTAAAAGATATCACTGCTAAATAAACCCCGATGCTACACTTTTATTCCTAAAATACAGAAGCCTGTGCTAGGGTTGGGTGTGGTGGCCCATGCATCAGGGGCAGGTGGATCTCTGAGTTCCAGGCCAGCCTGGTCTACAGAGAAAGAAAAATAAAAGAGCCAAGTCCATCATCCTTGTCAGCTCTTGACCCATAGAAGCCCTTGAGGTAACTGCCGTCCCCCCTGCCAGCTCCATTTCCTGTGCCCATTCTCCTAAGTAATCCCTTCTGATGTGTTTGATAGGCCGTGCACTCCTATGTGTTCTTATGTGACCTTCTATGTGTCACACTGCTGTGGAAAGATCAGTCACTATTTTAATAGTTATTTTTCACAATTATTTTCAAAGGCTTCCTCTGTGAAAAGCAGGTGTAAATGATTATAAACTGACTTGATTCAATTGTGACTGATACAACATAGTCTACAGTACTTAATCGCTCTCCCATCAAGTAGACTTTACTCATCTAACAGACTGACAGCCGTAAAGAAAACACAGTTGCAGTGCATCCTTTCCATACAGGCAGCCTTATGAGCTGATGTAAGAATTCACCTCTGGATATGTACCCAGAAGGAGTGTAGGTCTAAGTGAACTTTATCAAGGAACTACTATGAACAATGAATTGCTCTCCTAAATGGTTCTAATCATCTACACCCTTTGATGTTCTATTTTATTTGTCTCCATCAATATTTTGCTATCTAATATTTACTAGCCTGATAGGCATAACTTAAAACCTCTTTAAATTTAGCTCTCACTCACTATTAAGTAATTTGAACATCCGGATGTGTTACTACTCTTCTGCAAATGCCCTGTTTGTTCCCTTTGCACCCACTGGAGTTCTACATTCTTCCTGTTGAACTGAAGACATCCTATTTATATTCTAGATAGTAATTCGCAGTCAGGATTAGTCACTATAAACACCTTTGCCCACAACTGTTTTAACACCGACTACATACCTACTTAACTGAATCCATAATTTATATTACTGAATTAATCGATTTTTTTCACCTGTGGCTTCATACTTTTGAGATGCTGTTCAAGAAACACTACATCAATACAGACTGCGTATTCCTTATCTGAAATACTTAGAACTAGAAGCATTTAGATTTTTTTAAATCTCTGCATATACATACATATGTATACATAAATGTTATTTCTCAGCTTGGAAGAAAAACAAAATCCTGTCGACTGGAGGAAATTTAATGAAACCAGTCATATACTAAAGGAATGAGGCAGACACAGATGTACAAGTGCTACATATTTTACCTTCCTATTTGGAAGCTAGAATTAAAAAAGAAAAGTATATGCCCTGATAGCAATAGTAGGCCAGGGAATGAGACAACATAAAGAAGGCATTCAGTATAGGAAGCAAAGTTGAGGAATGCTATGGCTATGTGCAAGATACACATGGAGCTGGAGACAGTGCAGGAAGCATTTGCTGTTCTTACGGAGAACCGGGGTTCAGTTTTTAGCACCCATATGGCAGCTCACAACTGTCCATAGGCACACAAAGGGCACACAAACATTCATGTGAAACACTCATAGACATAAAGCCAAGAGATATACATATATGCAAATGCCTCAATGAAAATCCTTAATTGTGGTGGCTAGTTCTATGTCACCTTGACAAGCTAAAGTCATCTAAGAGGGAACCTCATGTAAGGAAATGCCCCTGTAAGTGCAGGCTATAAGAAAGCCCGTGGGGCTGGGGATTTAGCTCAGTGGTTAGAGCGCTTACCTAGGAAGCGCAAGGCCCTGGGTTCGGTCCCCAGCTCCGAAAAAAAGAACCAAAAAAAAAAAAAAAAGAAAGCCTGTAAGGCATTTTCTTAGTGATTGATGATGGAGGACCCATCCCGCTGTGACTGGTGCTATCCCTGGGCTGGTGGTCCTGGGTTATAGAAGAAATGGGGCTGAACAAGCCATGAAGAGCATGCAGCACTCCTCCAGGGTCTCTGCATCAGCTCCTGCCTTTAGGTTCCTGCCCTGTTCAAGTCTCTGCCATGACTTCCTTTGATGATGAACAGAATATGGAAGTGTAAGCCAAATAAATCCTTTCCCCCCCACAATTTGTTTTGGTCATGGCGTTTCATCACAGCAACAGAAATCCTAAGTCAATGAAATATTAAAATGTTAAAATTACAATTATGCAAAAGCAAAAATACAAAAGAAATCATGCTTATCAGTTAGAATTTATTTAAATTGTAAGAATTTGTATGTATGTGTATATGTGTGTGGGGTGTGCAAGTGTGTATGGGTGTGTGCATGTGCACATGTGTGTGCATGAGTGTGGATGAATGACCTAAGGGTCCTCATGCTTGCAAAACAAATACTTTGAGCACTCCCATAGGCCCTCACAAATGTTTCAAGTATAACAGAGGTTTTTCAAATGATAAATGGATATGCCACAATGCATTATCATCAAATTTAGTAAACTGTTCTTTCTTTTTCTTTTATAAATAACAAGTTACCACTCTATAGGCTAAAGCTGGCATCAAATTCATACCAAGCCACCTACTTCAACCTTCCTCCTAAATGCTGGATTACAAGTGTGAGCCGACACATGTAACTTTCAAACAAGTTCAATACCAAGAAGGAACTCTAGCAGTCATCAGGTACTATTAGCTGAGTCTCAGTATAGCATGGTTATGGAATATCTGTTTTCTATTATAACAATAGACGTGGAGAGGGTGGGGATAGAGTCTCTTGACTCTTTTTATTCCAATGGGGAATTTTTAGCAAAATATTTGTGTATATCATTAAAACACTTTCTTAGCTTTATAAGATGTGAAACTATGTAGCCAAAATACATAACATTTTTGAAGTGGAAATTATGGTTTCTTTGGAAAGTCAGTTGTACTGGACGGTGCTTTGCTGGGGCAAACACAGGCGAAAGGATGTTCTGCTAAAGCAAGCACGTGAAAGGACACATGATGAAAGAGTCTTTGCTAACAACACACATGTAGTAGTTCATCTAAAATTGCACAGCTGAGCTCTGTTGGTTGTGACTCCATAGAGAGAAATGCACCAAAAAAACTTCTGGTGGTGTTCTGGCGGCTCCTTGCTGCTTCCTCAGACTCAGGCTGATTGGCAGAGTGATGTCAGCCAATACAGATTGATGTAGACTTTTGCTAAGATACAGACTCGTGAGGAGGCAAGACCCAATGAGGACATGTGACGTTTGAAGGGAGTAAAATAGGACTCAATGGACTGCGATTAGCCTTGTCTAACTAGCTTAGCATCGCTTCTTGGTTGTGTGCCTTAGCTTCATTGAGAGGCATGGCAAAGAACCTCTCCTGGCCCAACTGATCCTGCTGACTTGTGTGGATTTGGCTGAGGCCTTGGTGTTTCTGGTAGGTTGTGTCACTGCTGATGATTCGAGTCTGCCATCCTGACACTACTGAACTGGACGGCTGGGATATTTGTGAAGTACCCGCAGATGATCGAGCTGCCGCTGCTGAACCCTGTGAACTGAGCTACTGATTTCCTGACCACTAAGATTGGATTTGCTCCAAAGAACAATTTCTAAACAGATTCACTTCCCCTTATAGTCTTTTTTTCCCACTACCTCTGGAGGGTGGTGGGCTAGAAGGGAGGTTAAAGCATTTAAGAACCCATATTAAAGTAGGTATGA